>NC_057866.1:153975300-154275300 GCF_019393635.1 Dromiciops gliroides | reverse complement strand
ACAGGATTCCAAAAAAGGGTTTGGCAAGGATGAGGATGCCTAGATGTCACCATAAGATAGGGACTTACTATCTTGAGGGAAAAGAAGTCACTAGGTAGAGTCTTTTATCTGCTAGTTATCTGAGTTCAGTTTGGTGTTCAGTTGAAGGACATTTTGTTCCTATTAATCCAGGGTTTCATAAAAAAATACTTTTGGATAAGAAGGCACCTCCATCAAATCCAGGTGATCCATATATTCATATTAACAAAGGTAAGTGACTTGTCTAAATACGGTCACAGTTGAGTAAATGTCTGAAGGAGGATGTATCAGTTAGAGAAGAGAGAAGGGACCTTTAGTCTTTAGTTCCCACAGTCTTATGGAAGTCTTTTTTGAAGGGAGGGGAGCCATGAGAGGTGGCTGCCCCTGAACATGGATAAATGCCGGTTTTCCCATCTATACTACTTGACTGTTCACTGACTCTCACCCCACAGTTTTTATTGCTTGCCAGTATTTGATTTGGACATCATCTTTGTAAGGTGGTTTCAAATCCCTTTCCCCCTTCCTAATAAACCTGTGAGTTTGTGGTTGACACTCATTCCCTTTTTACAAATGGGCATGCTCAGCAAGTTAAATTACTTGAGTAAGATTGTCTGGGAAATTGAACATCCCTACAATTAGAATTTTGAACCTCTCAAGTTTTGATGTTGTTGCTTAGTCACTGAACTAAGCACAGCTGTCTCTTGAGAAAATCTTCCCTCCTGTTTTTGCTAGATTAAGCCTTTGGGGCCAGAGCTGAGCTGTGGAAGCCCAAGTTTATTGCATCATCTGTATCTAAATTCTGAACATAGGATTATTTTCTCAAAGAATATTAGGCAATTGCCTAGGGAACTCTGGCAGTGCAGGGACCCCTTGATTAACCTGCTAGAATCTTCAGAAGTTTCTAAACAACCTCAAATAGTGTCCTATAAGCACAGTATTCAGTCAGTTAACAAATAGTTATTAAGCACCTCCTGTGTGCCTAAAGCTATGTTGGGTTCTGAGGATATAAAGACAAGAGTGAAACAGACCTTGTACTCCAGAACCCAGGGACAGAAAGTGTCTTTATAGATAAGAAAATAGGAGCTAGATACAAAAATACATTTTTAAAATGACGTGGATACCTTAGTTTAAAATATACTTTATTGTTAAAAAATGTGAACCATTATCTGAGCCTTCAGCAAGTCATAATCTTTTTGCTGGTGAAGGGTCTTGCCTTGGTGCTGATGGTTGTTGACTCATCAGGGTGGTGGTTGGTGAACTTTGGGGTGGTTGTGGCACTTTCTTAAAATAAAACAACAATGAAGTTTGCTTAAAAAAAAATGATGTGGAGGTGACGCTTGCAAGTGGGAATACCAGAAAAAGGCTTCCGAAGGAGGTGGCATGAACTGACCTTGAAGGGTATCCAAGAAGCAGAGGTGAGGAGGGAGGAACATTGCCTGGAGATGGATCATTGAGGATGAGGGCGGGGAGTGGAGTATTGGGGAATCGGCCTGAAAGGGGTCAGGCCATAGTCATAGTTTGAAGGGATTGGAAAGATACACAGAGAAGTTTGTATTGTACCTCACATACAATGGGGAGCCAGTGAAGTTCTGGATTTGGTTTCCCTCCTACCTCAATTCAGTCCCTCATCAGCTCTCACCTGGACAGCGGTAATAATAGCCTCTCAATCAGTCTCTCTATTTTCAGTCCCTCCCTTCACCATAGCTCTCAAAATAATCTTCCTAAAGTGCGACTTTAACCATTTCATTTCCCTACTCAAAAATCTTTAATAGCTTCCTATTGCCAGTGCAAAGAATAAAATCCATATCCCCTGTCTGGCTTTTAAAATCCTTGGGGATCTGGTTCCCATGTCTATTTTTGGACTTATTTCATGTTACTTTTTTTGGGGGGGGGGGTGAGGCAATTGGGGTTAAGTGACTTGCCCAGGGTCACACAGCTAGTAAGTGTTAAGTGTCTGAGGCCGGATTTGAACTCAGGTCCTCCTGACTCCAGGGCTGGTACTCTATCTACTGTGCCACCTAGCTGCCCCCATGTTACTCTTCTTGACACGGTCTACCTTCTATTTCAGGGGTTCTTAATTTTCTTTTCTGTCATGAACCCCTTTGGCAATCTGGGAAACCTGAACCCCTGCTCAGAAGAATGTTTTTAAATGCATAAAATAAAATACCTAGGATTACAAAGGAAACCAATTATTCTGAAATAAAGATGGATTTTTCCTCCATCCTTGTTCATGCTCAAAATAACTTGCTCTAGCTGTTACCAGAACTCAGCAACCCATCAGGTTCCAAGCCATTAACTTTCCCCAGGTTGTCCATCCATGCCTAGCATTCCCTCATGCCTATTATAAGCCTTCCCTACCTTGGGGGCCCAAGCCTTCTGATCATAACTACTTCTCCAAGTTGTTTGTTACTTTTGTTAGCTTATCTCTGCACATATATTCCCCTTGCCCAGGGGAAGAATGGAATGAAGGGACTAGTTTGTTTCTGTATTTGTAACCCAACCACTACTGTGGTTGCACTGTGAAGTCTTTTAATAAGCCTTTCCATTGAGTGAGTTGAATCAATGTGAGAATCCTTTTGAGAGTACTCTAGCTTTCTTGGTATATGATTTATCTAATCTTTGCTTAAACACTTTTAATGACTGGGGGCTCACTGCTTGTTTATTCAGTTTGTTTTTATTGTTTTGTAGTTCTAATTGTCATAAAGTTCTTCCCCTTCTTGAATCAGAATCTGCCTCTGTTGTCTTTCTCTTCTTGTTCTTCTCTTTGGAACAAAACAGAATAAGTTCCCTACTGCTTCTGTGTGACAGATCTTTAAATGTTTGAAGACCATTTTTTTTTTTAGTGAGGCAATTGGGGTTAAGTGACTTGCCCAGGGTCACACAGCTGGTAAGTAAGTGTTAAGTGTCTGAGGCCAGATTTGAACTCAGGTACTCCTGGGCTGGTGCTCTATCCACTGCACCACCTAGTTGCCCCTGAAGACCATTTTTATGAGCTCTTTCATTATTTCTTAAGGTTACCACCTGCAGAGCTTTTAGCCCTGTCTCATGTTATGTGGTTTCCAGATCTCTTCAACTTCCTTCTTGCCTTTGTCAGGTCACACTGGTAATGGGTTGTCAGTGTTGTTTGTAATATGTCATCCAGTATCCTAAATATGATCTTAACAATGTAAGCACTTATTTGGGGGGCTTAAAAGGGATTCCACAAAAGTCAGATCTGCCAGTGAATGTATAAAGCAGTTGAACTATATTTTATGGTACATTTTAACTTTCACAAGGAAGAGCTTAGGGATTTAGGAGGGACAGTGTGAGGATGGAATATGGGAGTAGGGATAACAAGAGAACTATAAAACTGGGGTAGGTCATGATACCCAGGCAGCTGCTGGAACCTCAAGAACAGAGTATCCCTATACCCTGGCACCAGATTGCTCATTTAGTGATAAGGTAAGGGGGAGGAGATATGTAATGGAGGGAGCCCTGGTTCTGGACTCAGAAGGCCTGGGCTCATATCCACTGTGTGACTCTAAGCAAATCACTTCCAGTTTCCTCATGTGTAAAATTGAGGGGATTGTACTGGGTGATTTTTGAGGTTCTTTCTAGCACAAGATCTATGATTCTCATCCCTGTAGTCCATCTGATTGGATCCTTATTGTCAGATGTCACAGGGAAACTCTGGGAATTGGTTATTGAAGACTGCTGTACAAGTATGGGGTATAAAAGTTTTCAGGTACAGAAGTTTAAAGAAAAGGGAAGGAGGAGTTGGGGCAGGGAGGAAAGTCTAAAGTAGATGCCATTTACACCAACAGAGGCTAGGTCCCCAAACAAGAGAATCCTTTTGGACTTTGACAAGGATATGATGGAACTGTTACTAATCGTGGGATTAGGGGCAGCTAGGAGGCGCAGTGGATAAAGCACCGGCCCTGGAGTCAGGAGTACCTGAGTTCAAATCCTGCCTCAGACACTTAACACTTACTAGCTGTGTGACCCTGGGCAAGTCACTTAACCCCAATTGCCTTACCAAAAAAAAAAATTAATAACTAATAGTGGGATTACTGGTGTTAATTTGTGTTGCTGCTATTCCTGTATACCTTCCAGCATTGATTTTTATAGTTTTAATTTATTTCTGCCACATTGAATGTTAAACCTCATAGTTTTACTTTGCATTTCTTGAATTATTAATGAGGTTATTTTTAAAAATCTGTACTATTTGTTTTTCATTTTTCTTTCAGTCATTCTTTGTCCAGCTGTACACTAGAGGTATTATTAGGCATTAAGAAAAAAAGAAAAGGTGGTTTTCATTTTCAAATGCTTAGTCATCTCTGGTTTTTTTCTCTTTATAGACTCATAGAATTTTAGAACTTAAAGAGAGACATCTAGTTTGAACTTATTTATTTTACAGGTGGAGAATCCAAGTCCAAGGGGTGAAATGATTTGTTTATGGCCATACAGCTATCTGTGGCAGGGTTAGGACTAGAACCTGAGACTTTCTGTCTTTCACTATAATGCGCTTTCCATAATAACATGAGCTTGTTTCTAATTTTATGAAGTTGTTGTCTCACAATATGGTAGTCAGGATTTCTGCCATTTTGTATTTATTCATTTGTTTGTATCCTGGCATTTTTGTTAAATAAATTTTATTAGTGTTTTTTTGTTTGTTTTTGTTTTTGCTGGGGCAATGAGGGTTAAGGGACTTGCCCAGGGTCACACAGCTAGTGTCAAGTGTTTGAGGCCGAATTTGAACTCAGGTTCTCCTGAATCCAGGGCTGGTGCTTTATCTACTGTGTCACCTAGCTGCCCCACCATTCATTTTTTATTGTTTTGTGGTTGTTCTTTCCATTTATGGTGTTATCATCAATGAATATGTTGTTTTCTTGCCTTTGTTTAGTTCACTTTGGATTGGTTTGTGGAAGTCTTTCCTTGCTTTTCTATATTAACCATTTCTTACAGCAAAATAATGATCCTGTACATTCACATACCACAATTTGTTTAGCCTTTCCACAAATGATGGACTTCTACTTTGTTGGAAGTACTTTTCTATCCCCCAAAGTGCTGCTAGACATACTTTGGTGTATGTGGAATCTTTCTTTTTGTCAATTATGGTACCTCCTTAGGGATATACCTAGCCATGCAATCTCTGGGTCATGATGAATGTGTATTTTTGTCACTTTGTTTGGGTAATTTCAGATTGCCTTCCAGAACGATTGTGTAGCTCCAGCAACAATGCTTGCAATACTGCAAGGACCCTTTCAACACTGACTCTTCCCATCTTTTACCATCTTTGCCAATTTTCAGGGTGTGAGGTGAAACCTCTGGGATGTTTTAATTTATGTGTCTCTTATTATTAGTGTTTCAAAGCATTATTTCACATTGGTTTTAATAGTTTGCAATTCTTTAAGATTAAAATTTTAAAATCTTTTGTGTGTCCCAGTATTTTTTTTTTTGGGGGGGGTCTGTTTGGAAGCTATGATTTCATTGCTATAAGAGAATTCCTGGTCTGAAAACTTCTACCAATGCAGATCAACAATTATTCTGCAACTTCTAGTTTTAGAAAATCACTTGGGGCACTAAAGTGATTTGCCCAGGATCTTGTAGCCAGGAGGTTTCAAGAAGCAAGAACTGAGGCCCAGATCTTTACTCCATTGCCAATAGACCAGCATAGACCAGCTCTCTATCTACTGTTCCAGGATGCCTCTCATGTCCCAGTATATGATCAGTTTCTGTGAAAAGGATGCTTACTCACATTTATCATATAAAAGTATTTTATTATTTTCCAGTTACATGTCAAGATAGTTGTGTGTGTGTGTGTGTGTGTGTGTGCACGTGCACATATGCGCGCGCAGGGCAATGAGGGTTAAGTGACTTGCCCAGGGTCACACAGCTAGTGTCAAGTGTCTGAGGGTGGATTTGAACTCAGGTCCTCCTGAATCCAGGGCCAGTGCTTTATCTACTGCACCACCTAGCTGCCCCCTAAAGATAGTTTTTTTGTTGTTGTCTTGTTTTTTGTTTTGATTTTGCGGGGCAATGAAGGTTAAATGACTTACCCAGGGTCACACAGCTAGTGTCAAGTGTCTGAGGCTGGATTTGAACTCAGGTCCTCCTGAATCTGAGGCCAGTGCTTTATCCATTGCGCCACCTAGCTGCCCCTCAAAGATAGTTTTTAACATTTTTTTTCATAGGATTTTTGGTTCCAGATTTTTCTTCCTCCCCTTACCCACCCCCCTCCTCGCCCCCAAGATGGAAAGCAATCTGATATAGGTTATATCTTTACAATCACATTAAACATATTTCTGCATTAGTCCTCACGTTTATAGTAAATTTTGTAGCTTTATTAAAGCTCCCAGAAACCCTGTAGTGATAGTAGTAGCTCATTTTTCTGTCATGCTCTGACTTACTTTCCCTACATCCTTTCAGCAAGTGCTGTCATGGATAGACTGCTGAACTTAGGTAGAGGAGAGACAGTGTCAGATTGTGCCCCTGATACTTACTAGCTTTATGTTCTTGAAAAAGTCACAACAATGTCTCTGACCCTCAGTTTCCTCATCTGTAAAATGGGGATTATAATACATTTCGTTAATTACCTCTTAGGTTTGTTATGAGGATCAAATGAGAGAAAGTTTGTAAAAGTGTTTTTGCATTTTTGCAAATTCTAAAGTCTATATAAATGTCAGTTTATATGATTAATGGAAATATTATTGGAGGGAACAGATGGGCTTAGACAAATGATAATTTTTATCCAAAAGGACCTACATCTTTATAGTCACACATAAAAAGACTCAAAAGTAATATGCACAGGAAAATCATTGTATTCTTTATCTTTTAGCATATTGTTTTGATCTGTAAAAAGCATTGTTATTTTAAAGGATTCTCCAGCAAGGTGTCTCCCATTTCTATGTTAAAATCATATATAATAAGATATGACAGCAGAGATAATTTTGGTATGACTTTCTGATGATTAATATTAAACTAGATAGAAAACAAGGAAACATGGTAGTTGTCATCAAGGAGGATCAAAGACCAGAAGGATAGAGAAAAGACTGATTATGAGAAGAGCTTGGTGATTCGGTGCTGCAAGGTTAACAGAACTCAATCTTCTTAGCTAAGGAGTAGGCTGAGTCATCTCCTGGAAGCAAGGCAACAACTTGGGAACTAGAGGAGAGAGTAAAAGTTCTGGAACAGTCACTTCACATGGCATGATGATAAGGCTTGAATAACTAAGGAATAATTAGAACTATGGAATGGAGATGTGATGCTTAACATTTAATGTGTGGTCGCCTTAATCCTGTCCCAACTTTAGGGAAAACTAGCTAGAGTTTACTTATAAATTAGAAGCTTTAGCACCAGTTTGGGGCATTAAGCATTTATTAAAGCATGCTGTGTTAGTAAAAAGAGAACACTTGGGGGGCAGCTCAGTGGCACAGTGAATAGAGCACCAGCCCTGGATTCAAGAGGACCTGAGTTAAAATCCCACCTCAGACACTTGACACTAGCTGTATGACCCTGGGCAAGTCACTTAACTCTCATTGCCCTGAGCAAAAAAAAAGAACAACAACAAAAAAAGAACACTTGGCTCAGAAAGTAAAGACAAGACCTATCTAGCCTAGAGTTCCAGCCTTTCTTGGTTCTTCCTCAAGTTCTCCACCACAAGCCTGTTCCTGAGATGAACTGCCAGTGGAAGCTCCTCCTGCATCCCAAGGAGAGGGGGTTCTTACACACTGCTTCAAGCTAATTGGTTAGCATCACCCAAATCCATTGGTTCACTGGACTTGAGGGTGGTCCCATGTTGAGGTCAGAGTCCACAGCCTCTGAGAACACACCCTCTTGAGAGCCAGTCACGTGTGGTTTTAATTGAATTAACTTTAAGTGAGTTAATCAGTGAAGTCAGTCAGTCTCAGTCAATCCAATCAATCACTTGAGCTGGGGCCTTTGGGCATTGGTAAAACCCAATATTTTCTCAGAGAGAAGAAGGCTCGACACATAGCACAGGGAACAGTCTAGGATTTGTGCTGTACCTTTCTGTTTCTAGGTATTTGTTATATTACCATATTGCTTCAAGTGTATTTTGTATCATTTTGTTGTTCTTAACCATGTGGAAAAGATGGAGTGTGCAAAAGATCACTGCAACAGGCTTTTCTGTTTTTGGTGCAAGATTTTATTCTAATTTCTGGCTCCTTGTCTTACCTAGCCTAGGCATCACCCATTAGTTATCAGAACAGACTTTAGCCATAGCTCACTTAGGCTTCCACTGCCCTTGATAGCAGGCTTCTCCTTGAAGCTTTCTGGGAAAATGTGTGTGCCTTCTGTGGCATGTGAGCTCACCCCTGCTAGAAAGTTGTACCAAGTTGTATCATTAAGTTTTTGGGGTTTTTTTACCATTAAGTTTTCCTTCCTTCCTTCCTTCCTTCCTTCCTTCCTTCCTTCCTTCCTTCCTTCCTTCCTTCCTTCCTTCCTTCCTACCTTCCGACCTTCTGAGTACAAATACGGCCTCAGACACTTAACACTTAGTAGCTGTGTGACCTTGGGCAAGTCACTTAACCCCAATTGCCTCACCAAAAACAAACAAAAAAAAACAAAACAAAACCAATCAACAACAAAGGTTTATACCCCCTGAAATCCTTGAACTAACACTTAGCATTTAGTAAATGTGAACTGACCTGAAAAAAGGAAGCTAACAATTCTGGTCAAAAACTTAATGGTAGGGTCTGGGAAGGAAAGATAATTGATTTTTAATTGAAAAAATATAATTAAAAAACCAAAATATAAAAAAAGAAGCTTCTTGATTCAGAGATTCCAATGCTAGGCATATATTCCAAGGAGATCAATGACAAAAACATCGACCTAATGTGTACCAAAATATTCATAGCAGCATTTTTTGTAGTAGAAAAGAACTGAAAACCAAGCAGATGCACACCAATTTGGGAAAGGCTAAACAATTTGTGGTACACGAATGCAATAGAATTTTATTTTGCTGCAAAAATGATAAATATGAAAGTTATCAATAAAAATTATAAAGGAAGTATATGGACTTTAAAGATCCCTCTAAAGATCACATTTGTCAGCAGCAGTACATTCTATCCACTGATAGAGTCCATCTGAGCCTAGGAAGGCAGCATAATTCAGAAGGAATAATTTTAAAGCAATTACTAACAAGAGAAGAACATAGAAAATTGATGACCTTTATAAATACTGAGAAAATTTATAATAGAGGTATGAATGGATTAGATTAGCAATCTTCAGGGTACAGAATTTTGAAGGGCATGTTTATGTTGGGGGGGGTTCATTTTAGATGTCAGAAATGGATTAAGTTACGGAAGTAGGGTTTACTGAGTTGTTTTCCTGATTGAATGCTGGGAAGAAGGATTGGAACAGAACATGGAATAATTTAATAGGAGTAGAGAGTCTGTTTTTAGGGGATGGGTAGAAGGCAAGTTTGTGGAGAATAGGTTACTAGACTGAGGAATTTAGATTTTTTTTTTTTTGTGAGGCAGTTGGGGTTAAATGACTTGCCCAGGGTCACACAGCTAGTAAGTGTTAAGTGTCTGAGGCCAGATTTGAACTCAGGTACTCCTGAATCCAGGGCCAGTGCTCTATCCACTGCACCACCTAGCTGCCCCAGGAATTTAGATTTTAAAAGACTGGAATATATAAATAATTTTGTCAGATCTATAAGAATATGAGTCATTCCCCAATTGACAGACAGCTTTCTCATGAAGAAATCAAAATAATTAATAGACATGAAAAATTTCTCTAAATCATTATTGATGAGAAAAATACAAATGAAAAGAACCTTGAAATGTCATTTTATACCTATCAGATTGGTAAAAATGATTAAAGGGGAAAGCAACAAATGCTGGAGGGGATGTGGAAAAATTGGGACACTAATTCACTGTTGGTGCATATGTGAACTGATTTAACCATTTTGGAGAGCAATTTGGAATTATGCCCAAAGAGTTATTAAACTGCCTATATCCTTTGAGCCAGCAATACCACTATTAGATCTGTTTCCCAAGATGATTAGGGAAAAAGGAAAAGAACTTATATGTTCTGAAGTATTTCTAGCAGTTCTCTTGGTGGTGACAAAGAACTTGAAATTTTGAAGATGCCCATCAATTGGGGAATGGTTGAACAAGTTGTAGTATATGATTGTGATGGAATACTACTATGCTATAAGAAATGATGAGCTTGGTAATCTAAGAAAAATGGATAGACTTGCATGAAATAATGAATAAAATGAGCAGAACCAAGAGTGTTGTAATACAGTAAAAGCAGTATTATTTTAAGAACAATTTTGAGTGTCTAAGTCAGTTTGACTGTTTTAAAGAAGATTCTATCTGCATCCAGAGAAAGAAATGATAAATGAAAGTATGCATAGAATTGATTTAACAAATATACATATTTGTGTCAAATGACAGCCATCTCTAGGGTGGGGGAGTAGGAAGGAGGAAGAACAAAAAAGGGAAAACGAGGCACATGATAACTTGATTATATATTTAAAAGGAATAGCAACCTATACATAATTTTCAGTTTCATGTACAATCAATTTTTTTCTATTCTATGTTATAGAAATGTTTGTTTCATTTCTTAAGTTCAGAATAAAATAATGTTCAGAGAAATAAAAAAATAAAAGACTGGAAGTAAGGTGTCGGTGTGGATTTTTTGAGCAGGCAAAGGGCAATCATAGAATGTGAGCTAGAAGGGATCTTAGATATCATCTAAGCCTACTCCCTCATTTTCCCCAATTAACTTGTATTTTTTATATCATCCTTATTTCCCAACATACATCTCCGATTTAATCCTCTTAAAATATTTCAGCAAAACCCAAATGACAAAACCGTGTCTGCAACATTTTCTACACCCATAGCCCTCTCCATCTTTACTGCCCCCTATTTTCTGTGGGACCAAGGTTAGTCATTGCAATTAATCTGGACTCAGTGGTATTTTAGTGTTTTTTGTTTATGGTATTTTTGTCATTGTTTTTATGGAAACTGAAGCTTAGAAAGGTCATGAAAAAAAGCAAGAGTTTACAAAAGAATATCTGAAATGTATGTATGCCCAGTCTTTTTTTTTTAGTGAGGCAATTGGGGTTAAGTGGCTTGCCCAGGGTCATATAGCTAGTAAGTGTCTGAGGCTGGATTTGAACTCAGGTCCTCCTGACTCCAGGGCCGGTGCTCTATCCACTGCACCACCAAGCTGCCCCTGTCTGAAATGTATGAAGGAGGGATTAGGAGTTATCTGTTGGGTGGAAAAAGGCAAGGAGACCATCTAGGAGAAGACTAATGGGGAAAAGGAGAAGCAAATAAATATATAGGGCCTACTATGTGCCAGTCACTGTGCTATGTGCTTTACAAATATATCATTTGAGGGGAAGCTAGGTGGCCCAGTGGTAGAGCACCGGCCCTGGATTCAGGAGGATCCGAGTTCAAATCTGACCTCAAAGACCCTTGACACTTACTAGTTGTGTGACCCTGGGCAAGTCACTTAAAAACCAAATATTACATCATTTGAGCCTCACAACAACTCTACAAGATAGGTGCTGTTATTATGTCCACTTTACAGTTGAGCAAACTTGCTCCCATGGTCACATATAGCTAGTAAGTATCTAAGGCCTGATTTGAATTTAGGTCTTCTGACTTGAGGCCTAGCACTCTCTTCATTGTTCCACCAGCTTTCTCTGGAGTATTTCTGATATGTAATTTAGAGAATCTGAGAAGGAAGAGTAGAAACTAACACCAAGGTATAATTCTAGAGATCTTGGAGGATGACAATCCTTATTGGCATTAAAGAAGACATTGGGAAAAGAGTATAATTTTTGTGGTGAAGATTTTGACTAAGGGGTAATTTCGGGTGTCAGAAGGACACTTAAATGGAGATGCCCTTTTAAGGAGTGATAAAAATGGCATTGGAACAAGGGTGAGAAGCCTATAAATGATGTATGTATACCATTTATATCAGATTGCTTTCTGTTTTGGGGAGGGGGGAGGGAAGGAAGGGAGGGAGAAAAAATTTGGAACTCAAAATCTTATAAAAAAAATATTGGGGCAGCTAGGTGGCACGGTGGATAAAGCACTGGCCTTGGATTCAGGAGTACCTGAGTTCAAATCCGGCCTCAGACACTTGACACTTACTAGCTGTGTGACCTTGGGCAAGTCACTTAACCCCCATTGCCCTGCAAAAAAAAAAAAAAATTAAAAAAAAATATTGAAAACTTTCTTTACATGGAACTGGAAAATAATAAAATACTTTTAAGATTGAAATGGTAAATGAAAAAATACCCGAGGCTAAAAGGTAAAAATAAGGATAAAGCAAATCAAAAGGAGAGGTAGGAGAATTAAGAGAACCCTGTTATTGAAGCTAAGGGTAGAGAATGTTTCAAAAATTGAGGGGGGGATGGTTAGCCATATCAGATGCAAGTGAAAAGTCTAGAAAGATAAGAACCGAGAAGGAAGGTGACCTTGGATAAATTATTTTCAGTAGAATGGTGACATGCAGAATTTTAGAATGCAGAAATTGGGTTACAGGTAGTAAAAGAGCATGTCGAAGGGGGGATAAGAACAAAGATGTAGAATCTCATTCTAGTTAGATATGGAGTTGAGAATTTAATTTAGAGTTTTTGTTGTTCCCAGAGGAGGGAAAAAAACTCCAATTCTTTTTTTTTTTTTTTGTCAGGAAATGATGCCGAAACTTATAAAAACCAGATTTTGAAGTTTCAGGAAAGACTGCTATTTTTACAAAAAGAAAGTAAAGAAAGATCTCTGCAGTTGCTGAATGCCTTGAATAAGATCAAATGTACCACTTCAGAAAGAACAGTTCCTGCCACAGAACTTGAAGGTTTGTTCTAGAAAAGGTATTTTTTTTTTCCTCTCTCTCTGCAGAATTTTGATTTTCAAAGTCAGTCCTCTTCCATCTGCATGAATATCAGTCCTGATTGTTTCTGAGAAGTGATTGCTTCTTTCAGGTTGGATGGGGCCTTGGGCTGTTGGGTAATGTTGAAATCAGGACTTTCTAAGGTGTATCTGAGACTCATTGTTGTCCGGTGGGAACCCAGCTGAACTTCCAGCTCACATAGCATCCCATTTGCCCTCTTTTTGTTTGCATGTTTGCATTACCCCATTCTGCCATTCCTCCTGTCTCTACCCAAAACACCCCCCTGCCATGAAGCATGCAGGAGCAACTCACCTTACTACTTGTGTGCATTAAACCTTATGGTCACTACACTTGAAAACAAAAGTCAACTCCTTGACCTCATGGTTTCCAGCTCCACTTCACCTCTTAGTGGTAGTTATAACTTATCCACATTATTTCTCCCATCTGTCCTAGTTCTCAGAAATTCAAAATTCTCTTTCTCTCCTCTTCCCTTCCCCTACCCCTGCCCATTGAGATGGCATGAAAAACAAAACACATTACAAATTTGTATAGTCATAAAAAACAAATTTCCACATTAACCAAGGGTGAGAAGAAGGAAGTTAGAAATATAGGGAGGGGTGGGAGAGAAGTACATAGAGACGGAGAGAGAAAGAAGAGAACAAAGAAAGGAAAAGAAAAGAAAATATGATTCTATTAGCTTTCTTCCTGGAAGTAGGAGCCTATTTCATCATTAGTCCTTTGGAATTTCGGTTGGTCATTGTGTTGATCAGAGTTTCTAAGTTTTTCAGAGTTGACTATCTTTATAATATGGTTGTCATTGTTCTCTTGGTTCTCTTGGTTCTGTTCACCTCACTTTGCATCAGTTCATACGTCTACTTGGATTTCCATGAACCCATCCCCTTCAACATTTCTTACAGCATAATTGTGTTCCATCATATTCATGTGCTATAACTTGTTCAGTCATTCCTCAATCAACTGACATCCCCTCAATTTCAAATTTGTGCAGTGCAAAGAGGAATGCACTGCAGTTATGGGGGAGTACCTAAGCATGGAAATAAGATCTGGAGTGCCATCTGAGAGGAACAGAGAGCTGGCCAGTTTGGCTGGCTTAGAGAGTATAGGAATGGGAGTGTGGAAAAAGGTACCCCTTGGAGTTTACATTTTATATTTTATCCTACAGGTAATGGAGAGCTATGTGAGTTGATTGAGTAAGGGAATGATGTGGTTAGATCTGTGATTAGGAAAGCCAATGGAAGATGGATTACAGTAGCAAGATGAGGCAAGGAGCACATTTAGGAGGCTGCTGCAATAGTCTGGATAAGGGATAATGATCCCTGAAGTAGGGCAGTGGCTAGAGAGAAGGGGACATGTAGGAGAGGTATTGTAGAGAAAGAAATGGTGAGGGGGATTGAGGGAGGAGTTGAAGATAACATCAAGATTATGAACCTTGGTTATAGGAAGAATGTGGTATCCTCAGCAAAAATAGGGAAGTTTGTTAGAGGAGTAGGTTGGAGGGAAGAGATAGAAAGAAAATGATGATTTTGGAGGATACATTGAATGTCAGATATCTGCAGAACATCCAGTTTAAAATGTCCAATAGGTGGCTAATACGACAAAGGAAAATGATAAATGTTGGAAAAGATGTGGGAAAATTGGAATATGAATGCACTGTTGGTGGAGCTGTGAACTGATGCAGCCATTGTGGAGAGCAATTTGGAACTGTGCCCCAAAGGTTATAAAACTCTCCATACCCTTTGACCCAGCAATACCACTACTAGGTCTATATCCCAAAGAAATCTAAAAAAAGGGAAAAGGACCCACATGTACAAAAGTATTTATAGCTGCTCTTTTTGTAGTGACAAAGAATTGGAAATTGAGGGAATGCCCATCAGTTGGATTGGCTGAACAAGTGGTGGTGTATGAATGTAGTAGAATACTATTGTGCTGTAAGAAATGATAAGCAAATGGATTTCAGAAAAACCTGGAAAGACTTGCATGAATTGATGCTGAGTGAAATGATCAGAACCAAGAGAACATTGATACTGTTATCAATAACACTGTGTGATGATCAACTGTGATAGACTTAACTCTTCTCAGCAGTACAATGATCTAAGACAATGCCAAAAGACTTATCGTGGAAAATGCTCTGTACATTCAGAAAAAGAACTATGGAGTCTGAATGCAGATTGAAGCATACTATTTTCACTCTTCCTGTTGCTTTTTTGTTATTGTTCTTGTTCTTTCTTGCATTTTCCCCCTTTTTTCTGATTCTTTTGTCACAACATGCTAACTAATGTGGAAATATGTTTAACATGATTGTAATGTATAACCTATATCAAATTGCTTGCTGGCCTAGGGAGGGGGCGAGGGAGGGGAAGGTGGGAAAAAATTTGGAACTCAAAAAATATCTTTACATGTAATTGGAAAAAAAAATTTTTAAAAGGGGAAATAATACCTAATGAGGTCAGAAAGGTTTGTTAGAGCCTGGTAGTAAAGGGCTTTCAAAGCCAAATTGAGCTATCATACTAGAAACAATAGGGAACCACTGGAGTGACATGGTCAGATTGGTGAGAGAATACTTCTGTGAGCCGATGCAGAGTAAATTAAGCAATACCTAAAAAATAATATATGCAATGACTACAACACCACAAATGGAAAAAACAACTGAATGTTGTTTAAAGTTAAAGGGGGACCACCCCCATCTATTCCACAGTATCCATTGTCTAAAGAAGAGATAGAAGGAATCACCCCTGTAATTGAGGATTTGAAAAGCCAGGGTATTATTGTTCCATGTCTTCATTCTCCATGCAGTACTCTCATTTTGCCAGTGAAAAAACCCAAGCCTGGGCCAGACGGTAAACCTGTCTATCATTTTGTACAAGACCTTAGGGCTATAAACTCTTATATTATACCGAGACATGCCATAGTTCCAAGCCCTGCCACAATAGTGTCTTCCATACCATGTGATGCTACATGCTTCACAGTGGTAGACCTCTGCTCTGCCTTTTTCTCCTTCTACCCTCTGTAATTCACCCAAACTGGCACTTTGTTCTTTGTGTGTGGCACTCTTTGTACCTTTGCTCTGGCCCTACTCCTGAGCCTGGAATGCACAGCCTTTGTCACCTTGCCTTCCTAGAATCCCTCTTCCTTCAGGATGTAGCTTCAGGACTACCTCCTATATGATCTACTCTCACTGCCACACCCCTCATTGTGGGTACCTTCCCTAAATCCCTTGTATTTCATTTTTTAAACTTTGTCTTTATTATGTACCTACTTCAAAACATCCTTGTTGTCTGCCCTGATAGAGGGTAGGTTCTCTTGGACTTTGTATCCCTGGCACCTAGCAAACTATCTGGCACATAGCAGTCAATAAAATGCTTGATTCAGTGATCAATTCTTACAGTGCAACATCCATTCCATTCATGTACCATGTTCTACATAACCTTTCCCTAAACAATGACATCCCTATAATATTAATTCAAGAATATGTGTGATAACATTGAAAAATGACAATTTGATCAAGTGAAAGGCATCTATTTAGCATCTTCTATTGTAAAGACCCTGAGCTAAACCCTAGAAGAGAATACAAAGACAAAATGAAAACATTCTCTGCCCTCAAGGGGCTTATATTCTCCTGGGGAATAAAAGTCTATCCTGCCCCTAACCGTAGTTGGTAACAATGCTCACTTGCGTCAGAACTCACTCAGCACAAAGTTTACATCTCTCTTATTGTAATGATTGGAATGATGCCACCTGCTGGAGACTTACTGTAGGAAAGCTCCACCATGAGGAGAAGGCCTCTGAGGGCAAGGCCATGCAGCTTTTCTTTGGCGCCTGGAAGTGATGTTTGCTCATGGGTACTTTCTATCAAGGCTACCAGCCAATCAACTTGAGGAGCCTCCCATTTCTGGGAGGAACACTCGAAATAGGAAGTGGACGCTGGTGGGGGAGTTTGCTCTCTTTTGGTTCCTGACCTGGCCGTGGTGGAGACAAGACTCCAGAGGACTTCACAGAGGAGTTGAGGAAAGATAGGATTGCCAGGTTGTAGGAATTCTGTTCTCAATCTTTCTCTTTCTTTTACTATCTTTCAATAAACCCTTTAAAATGCTCTAGGAATAAAGGTTTGAATTACAGTGCATGAAAGTGACAAGTCCATTTTAGATGATCTCATTTCATGTGAGAACATTTGTTGGCATTTTTGAAACCCCACTAAAATGATAAGATAGGTTTAGAGACGTCACTTAGTGCCCAAGTTCTTTTAACATTTCTCCCTTTTCTCAACACTGTAAGAATTTTGGATCTCTTTAATGTACCAATCTGACACTGTTATGTGGGGAAAGGAAAAAGGTAAAATAAAATCTATCAATTTTGCTTCATGTAAACAACTTCTAAAAAAAACAACTGGGTGATGGAGGGCATTATAGCTCATGGCTGAAATGAGTTTTTCTGATTAGCTGTGGATTTCATTTATCTATTATTCCTTCCTTCTTTCATGACCAGAAATTTAAAATAAATGGCAATTGATGTTTGTTAATTTGATGTTTACATGTGGCTAAATGAGATTGTTACCCATATCATCTTCTATTAGGCCCCAGAAGAATATTACTTAGGTATTTATGGTGACTGCCAGAAGGAAGAAAACCACTCCAGTTCTCCATGGCTTGATAATTAAAAGAAGGGAATCAAAACAAGAAGAATCATGAATGAGGAGAGGTTTTCATTAAAGACAACTCTTTTAAAGTGAAATAGTGAGACTCAGAGGTGCTACTGAGGAACAGGGAGTAAAATGGAGAGAGAATTTGTAACCAGAGTAGCCAGATTATATAGAGAATCAATGAAAAGAGCCTGTTCCGGAGCCACAGGATTTATGTTTGAATCCAAATTCTGCCACTTAACCTGGGTGACTTTGGGTACATCATTCTTTGGGCCTTGATTTCCCTGTTTATCAAATAAAACATTTTGTTAAGTCCAGTTTTATTAACTAGATTGTGGTTTACTCCTTCATATTACAAAATGTAGATGGGCAAGGGGCTTGTATGGTAGTGGACATACAGTGCTTTTTAAACTTTTTCCACTCGCAACCCCTTTCCCCCCAAGAAATTAGTACATGATACCTCATATATAGGTATATAAAATAGGTATACGTAATCTTTTTTTTTGGGGGGGGGGTGGCTGGGCAGTGAAGGTTAAGTGACTTGCCCAGGGTCACACGGCTATTAAGTGTCAGGCGTCTGAGGCCCAATTTGAACTCAGGTCCTTCTGAATCCAGGGTAGGGGCTTTATCCACTGTGCCACCTAGCTGCCCCCATAATCATTTACTCCCCCACCCCCACCCCCCCACACACACATTCAGGTACACAACACCATATGGAGTCTCCACCCACAGTTTAAGAAACTTTGTTATAGTGAATGGAGTACTTGGCTTTGAGTCAGGAAATTGCAAATGGGTTTAAATCTCACCTCTCACCCGTATTAGCTGTGTAACTCTGGACAAATCACTTAACTGTGTGAGTTGGGATGTCTACCCTAGATGAGAGGGTTGTTTACCCCAAGCATTTGAAGACTTTCCCCAGGTGGAAGGGGGGATGAGAACAATTTGTTCCAGTGGACAGAAAGGAAGCTGAAGCAGGTGTTGTGAATGCTTTGAGCTTGGTCAGACATCAGAGATGCCAAGGTCATTCACTGCATGGTGGGATGATTACCAGTTGTCCTGACTTCTATCTGCCACTGGACTTTGATGACTGGAAGAGAGAGTGCAGCTGATGACTTTGTGTAGCTGCTTCATTTAAAACCAATTCACTCATAAGTCAAGACATCACCCCATGATGTCATTGGTCCTCTTCAAAAATAGAAAAACAAGGAGTTTCCTCTGTGTGTGTGTGTGTGTGTGTGTGTATGTGTGTGTGTGTGTGTGTGTATGAAACCCCAAACTTATGGCTTATTCCAGTGACTGCTTTTTTAAAACCATAGTTTTAGTAAGAGTTACTGGCCACACACTGTTTGGACTTCATTTTAAAGCATTGGTTAGAGGAAAGTTCATCACTCAATTTAGTTTACTTGTTTATGTACACTCAGTCCACCTCAATGGCCCTTTCCTCTGATTGGCCAGTTCTTTCCACAGTCTTCATTTTTTTTTTCTTTTTCTTTTTTTTCTTTTGGTGAGGCAATTGGGGTTAAGTGACTTGCCCAGGGTCACACAGCCAGTAAGTGTTAAGTGTCTGAGGCTGGATTTGAACTCAGGTCTTCCCGACTCCAGGGCCGGTGCTCTATCCACTGCGCCATCTAGCTGCCCCCACAGTCTTCATTTTAAGGAAAGTTATGTGCAAGCCAGCTATGTCTTCATTCCTCCTGATTCTCTACTTTGGTTGTGTAATGATTGGAATGACGCCACCTGCTGGAGACTTACTGTAGAAAAGTTCCACCATGAGGTGAAGGTCTCTGAGGGCAAGACCATGTGTCTTTGGTGTCAGGAAGTGACGTTTGCTTGTGGGAGGAAGAAAGGGGAGGCTGGCACTCTGACTCGCTCTCTTTCCTGTGGACTCTGGCGGAGAGCGGTGCTAGGAATGCTCTCTCCCTTTAATAGATAGATGAATCAGGCCTTTCTCTCTCTTTGCCAAATTCTTATTCTCCTTAATAAATGCTTAAAAGTCTAACTCTTGCTAAAGCTTACAATTTATTGGCAACCACTCATTAGATATTTTAGACAGACTAGCTAGAATTTTATCCTATACAGTTGGATCTAGGTTAGTTTGTAGCATATTTCTAATGGTGACTTGTGCACATGAAGTGTTATCAAAGATTTTCAAGATAAACACATCTGGAAAATGAGGTGGGCCAGTCATATAAAGGAAAGGGAGAGGTAACAGATGGAAAAGCCAAGTGCTGCATTGATTGATATATATGACATTTAAAAGACTTAATGGAAATGTATTGGCTGAATCTTCAACAAAGAATATGTAGAAGTGAATGGACAAAAATCATACAGAATAAGTAAGCATGGAGGTATAGCCATTTGTATTGTTAGAGGGAGTACCTACATTGATGATGCCGCTGATTCATCTGAAATGCTAACTCAGAATTAGAAAAGAGAAAAGATATGTGTGAGACATCAGCCTACCAAAGGGAGAGAGGTTCAGTTGAAGGAGGCAAAAAAGTTAACCAATATTTTTAATGAACTTCTTTGGGTGACAAGGTAGGGTGGTATAATGGATGAACTATTGGGCTTAGAAAGACCGGGTCTTGAAACCTGTTTCAGATGCTTTTTACTTCTGTCACCCTGGGCAAGTCACTTAACCTTTGTGCCTCAGTTTCCTTATCTGCAAAATTAGGGGGTTTAGGGGCAGCTAGGTGGCAAAGTGGATAAAGCATCAGCCTTAGATTCAGGAGTACCTGAGTTCAAATCCAGCCTCAGACTCTTGACACTTACTAGCTGTGTGACCCTGGGCAAGTCACTTAACCCCCAATGCCCCACAATAAGTAAATAAATAAATAATTAGAGGGTTTATTTGGTAGTGCTCTGAAGTCCCTTCCAGATCTGAATTCATGATCTCATGATCCTAGTACGTAATTTCTCTGAGCTGTATCTCCTTGACAAACCTACATGTTTTTTCTTCCTTTCCCCTTTCACAAACTCACTCTTTATTTCCAGATTGTAATTCCATTGATTGCACCGAGATTGAATGAGTCTCTTGGGATATGTTTTGTATGTTCAGGATTGCAAGGTGTTTGATTTGTTCTCTTATTCTTTTGTGCTGCCAACACTGGACATCAGTCAGCCTGCTGATGGGTGGAAAAACCTTGGTTTCCTTTTTGGAGCTGGACAGCATTTTGAGGGTAATTGGGAGCCCTTTGTAAAACTCTGTTCTATATTCAGCTAGAAATGTAAGGGGACTTAAACAAGTCAGTATACCTTTAAAAATATCAGCTTTTCTTTTTTATGCTTGTGCACATTATTACCAAGAGACACTTTTAACACAAAAAATCATTTAAAAAATTGTCATTATTCAGATAAGGATTTCATTAAAACTTCCTTAAAAAGAACATGTTATTGTTCTTATGTTGGAGTCTTGGAGATCTGAGGTCAAAGATGATGTCTGGGTAATTTAAGAGCATCACTTAGAAATCCTGGTTTTCAGAGTTATATAAAGAAACTAGAAATTAAACATTAAAGAACAAGAATGTATCAAGTGAAAATTGAGCTACCCAATTTTATTTTGCTCCTTCTTGCTACCTTGTGTAGATTCACAAACATCGGTGGCCTATTGACCATTTAATTTGTCTCCATAGTAAAATCTCAGAAATCTAATTTCCTCCAGTCTCTTTGATAGGTCCATCCCCCTCTCTCCCCCCCCCCCCACGCACGCACGCACGCACAAGTTCCTCTTCTTCAAATGTATCTACAGATAGTTGGAGATTCTTTGCACCTTTCTTGTTCCAGGTAGTTTATCAATGGGCTCTTTGTGTGAGGTGAGGAGGAAGGATCATTTTTATTTGCAAATAGAAAAAAACAAAGTGCATGCAGAGGGACATATCCTGTAGAGGTGGGTCTGAGATCAGGGTCTACCTCTTGATTCCCTACTCATTCAGAATAAAGGTTCCTGAGAGAGTATGCCCAGAGTGGCCCTTATGGAAAGTGAAATATAGTAGTTCAGCATTCAGAGATGTGAAGGGAGTGCATTCCAGGCTAAGGGGGGTGACCCTTTACACCAAAACAGGAGACAGCAGGATGAGATAAGGAAACAGCTCCAATTTGGCTGAGGTGTGGAATGGGTGAAGAGACACACAATGTAAAATAAAACCTAAAAGGTTGGGTTCTTTTGGTTTGTTTGTTTATTTTGGAGTCAAAAAGGGGAGAGGACTTTAAGTGCCAGGCTAAGGAGTCTGTTTTTCATTTCATAAATAATGGCCACAAAAGCTTCATGAGCCGGGCATTACAGTGGTTGGCCCTGTGCTGTAGGAATATCATTAATCTGGCAGCCATGTAGAACAGTTTTGAGTGCAAAGAGAGTAGAGGCAGGGATACTTCTGCAGAATTAAGAGACTATTGGTACCAAATTCGTTTTATGACACAAATATGGTGGTGATACCAAAACCAGGCAAAGCAAAAACAGAGAAAGAAAATTATAGACCAATTTCCCTAATGAATATTGATGCTAAAATCTTAAATAAGATATTAGAAAGGAGATTACAGCAAGTGATCACCAGGATAATACACTATGACCAGGTGGGATTTATACCAGGAATGCAGGGCTGGTTCAACATTAGGAAAACTATTAACATAATCAACCACATCAATAAGAAAACCAACCAAAATCATATGATTATCTCAATAGATGCAGAGAAAGCTTTTGACAAAATACAACACCCATTCCTGATAAAAACACTGGAGAGTTTAGGAATAGGGGGAGCTTTCCTTAAAATAATAAACAGTATCTACCTAAAGCCATCAGCAAGTATTATATGCAATGGAGATAAATTAGAGGCCTTCCCAATAAGATCAGGGGTGAAACAGGGATGTCCATTATCACCCCTATTATTTAATATTGTCCTAGAAATGTTAGCTTTAGCAATCAGAGAAGAGAAAGGAATTAAAGGAATTAGAATAGGCAAGGAGGAAACAAAACTATCACTCTTTGCAGATGATATGATGGTATACTTAAGGAATCCTCGAGAATCAAGTCAAAAATTACTTGAAACAATTAACAACTTTAGCAAAGTAGCAGGATATAAAATAAATCCACATAAATCATCAGCATTTCTATACATGACCAACAAAGTCCAGCAGCAAGAGATAGAAAGAGAAATTCCATTTAGAGTAACGGTAGATAATATAAAATACTTGGGAGTCTACTTGCCAAGACAAACCCAGGAACTCTATGAACACAACTACCAAACACTCTTCACACAAATCAAATCAGATCTAAATAATTGGAAAGATATCAATTGCTCATGGATAGGCAGAGCTAATATAGTAAAAATGACAATACTGCCTAAATTAATTTACTTATTCAGTGCCATACCAATCAGACTACCTAAAAATTATTTTATACAGCTAGAAAAAATAATAACAAAATTCATCTGGAAAAACAAAAAATCAAGAATATTCAGGGAAATAATGAAAAAAAATTCACAGGAAGGTGGGTTAGCGGTACCAAACCTGGAGCTTTACTATAAAGCGGCAGTCATCAAAACTATCTGGTACTGGCTAAAAAATAGAGTGGTAGATCAATGGAATAGGCTAGGCTCAGGAAATGCAGTAGTAAATGACACTAGTAATGTAGTGTTTGATAAACCCAAAGACTCCAGCTTCTGGGATAGGAACTCAGTATTTGACAAAAACTGCTGGGAAAACTGGAAGATAGTATGGCAGAAATTAGGCATAGACCAACATCTTACACCTTATACTAAAATAAGGTCAAAATGGATACACGATTTAGACATAAGAGGTGATACCATAGGTAAATTAGGAGAGAAAGGAATAGTCTACCTATCAGATCTTTGGAAAGGAAAACAGTTTATGACCAAACAAGAGATATAGTATATTATAAAATGCAAAATGGATGATTTTGATTACATTAGGGGAGGCAGAAAGCTAGGAAACAATTTTTATGGCCAATACTTCTGATAAAGGCCTCATCTCTAAAATATATAGGGAACTAAATCAAATTTATAAGAATGTAAGTCATTCCCCAATTGAGAAATGGTCAAAGGATATGAACAGGGCAGTTTCCCTTGATAATTTCTTGAAAGATGATGTCTGGGCCCTTTTATTGATCATGGCTTTCAAGTAGTCCAATATTTTTAAAATTATGTCTCTTGGATCTATTTTCTAGATCAGTTATTTTTCCGATGAAATATTTCACAATGTCTTCAATTTTTTCATTCTTTTTGTTCAATTTTTTCTTGACTTTTCATAAAATCATTAGTCATTATATTTGTTCAATTCTAATTTTTAAGAAATGATTTTCTTCAGTGAGTTTTTGTACCTCCTTTTCTATTTGGCCAATTCTACTTTTTAAGGAGTTTTTTTTTTTCAACCCTTAGTAAAATCATTTACTCAACCAACACAGCAAGAATAGTAATTACAGAACATCGCTTCCTTTCCACCTCCCTACCCCAAGAAAAACCTGGTTTGCACTGTCTCACAAATGCACAGAGTCTGTGCTTACAGAGAGTAGGTTAATATTTTAAGTTCAGTAGGAGTAAGGTATGGGTTTAGGGAACACATGGCCAAGGGAACTTACAATTCTGGAACAGCAGGACTACAATGTATCTTTTTCCATCAGAGAGTCCTCATAAATTTCACTGTGAGATAATAGCATCGAGATGGACGGGTCACTTTGCTGCTATACTGGGCTAGCTCCTCACAGGGTATGGCATCCTGTTTGGCTGAATGGGTGAGATTATTGCCAGGATGAACCTGGTAGGTCATTCTACTGAGCAGATTTCCAGTGGATGGATAAATAGCTCTTATCTATACCTTTTCCAGCCTCAAACTTAGCTGGGGGCTAGTGAGCTCTTTCAGCAGTACTACTGTGCTCTATAAGACAAGGATTGGAAGAAGATTCAGTTTTCTGCCCCTAGATTCTTGGTTTTGAGGTTTGTCACCTCCAGGCGGGAGATAGGAGAGGTATAGCTTCTATTTTCTTTTTTTTTAACCATAAAAGCATTTTATTATTTTCTAGTTACATGTAAAAATGGTTTTCAACATTTGTTTTCATAAGATTTTTAGCTCCAAATTTTTCTCCCACCCTTCCTTCCCTCCCCCTCTCTCCAAGGCATAAAGTAATCTGAGATAGGCTATTATACACATTTCTGCATTAGTCAAGTTGTGAAAGAAGAATCAGAACAGAAGGGGAAAACCTCTAAAAAGAGAAAAAAAACAATAACAAAAAAGCAGAAACAGTATGGTTCAGTCTGCATTCAGAATCCACACTTCTTTGTTCTGGATGTAGAAAACATCCAGAGTACTTTTCTTTTTCTTTTTTTTGGTGAGGCAATTGGGGTTAAGTGACTTGCCTAGGGTCACACAGCTAGCAATTGTTAAGTGTCTGAGGCCGGTTTTGAACTCAGGTCCTTCTGAATCCAGGGCCGGTGCTCTATCCACTGCGCCACCTGGCTGCCCCTCAGAGTACTTTTGAAATGTCTTGGGTCATTGCACTGCTGAGAAGATCCAAGTCTATCACTGTTGATCATCCCACAATGTTGCTATTACCATGTACAATGTTCTCCTGGTTCTATTCACTTCAGTCAGCATCAGTCCACCTACATCTTTCCAGCCATTCCCCAATTGATGGATGTTCCCTCAATTTCCACTTCTTTACCAAGGAGTTTTTTCTTCAGTAATCTTTTATGCCTCTTTTTCCATTTGGCCAATCCTCCTTTTCATTTTTTTTTGTACCTCTTTTACTATTTATGGTACTCTGTTTTTTTGGTTTTGCTTTTTTTGTTTTTTTGGTGGGGCATTTTGGGGTTAAGTGACTTGCCCAGGGTCACACAGCTAGTAAGTGTTAAGTGTCAGAGGTCGGATTTGAACTCAGGTACTCCTGAATCCAGGGCCGGTGCCTTATCCACTGCGCCATCTAGCTGCCCCTTGGTACTCTGTTTTTTAAGGTGTTATTTTTCTTCAGTATATATATATATTTTTTTTTTATCCATTTTTTTTTTTAGTGGGGCAATGAGGGTTAAGTGACTTGCCCAGGGTCACACAGCTAGTAAGTGTCAAGTGTCTGAGGCTGGATTTGAACTCAGGTAATCCTGAATCCAGGGCCAGTGCTTTATCCATTGCACCACCTACCTGCCCCTTTTCCATATATTATTATGGCTCCTTTACCAAGCTCTTGACTCTTTATTCATGATTTCTTGCATAACTCTTATTTTTTTTACCAATTTTCCTGCCACCTCTCTTACTTTATTTTCTGAGTCCTTTTTGAGCCCCACTCACCCATCCATGACCTAAGACTAATTCATATTTTTCTTGGAGACTTTAGATATAGGGGCTTTGATTTTGTTATCTTCTTCTGAGGGTGTGTTTTGATCTTCCTTATCACTATAGTAACTTTCTATGATCAGAATTTATCTGTTTTTTGCTCATTTCCCAGACTATTTCTTGACTTTCTTTCCTTTCTTTTTTTCTTCCTTTTGCTATCTGTGCTGTTGCGGTTTTTGTTGTTGTTGTTGTTTTGCAGTACAATGAGGGTTAAATGACTTGCCCAGGGTCACATAACTAGTAAATGCCAAGTGTCTGAGGCCGGATTTGAACTCAAGTCCTCCTGAATCCAGGGCCGGGGCTTTATCCACTGAGCCACCTAGCTGCCCCCTATTGTATTTACTTTTTCTTTTTTTAAGTGGGGCAATTGGGGTTAAGTGACTTGCCCAGGGTCACACAGCTAGTAAGTGTTAAGTGTCTAAGGCTGGATTTGAACTCAGGTACTACTGACTCCAGGGCTGGTGCTCTATCCACTGTGCCACCTAGCTGCCCCTAAAGGCAATCTCACCTGCTTTTCTACTGCTATTAATTTTGGGGGGGGGCAGGGCAATGAGGGTTAAGTGACTTGCCCATAGTCACACAACTAGTAACTGTCAAGTGTCTGAGGTCGGATTTGAACTCAGGTCTTCCTGAATCCAGAGCTAGTGCTTTATCCACCACCTAGCTGCCCTATTGTATTTGCTTTTAAAGGTGACAGTGGATAGAGGGCTGGACTTGTATTCAGGAAAACCCAAGTTCTGCTTCAAACTCATTAGCTGTGTGATTCTGGGCAAGACAGTAAATGAGAGGATTGGACTCTGGTCTCTGATGTCCCTTTCAGATTTAAATCTATGATCCTATGAACCTTTCATTTTTGTTTTTCATATTAATACAAATAATATGCCACAAACCTAAGGTCTCTTTGAAAGAAAAAATTGTGTATACTTGAATATATACGCATAGGCTGTACTCAGGTTTTTGATATGCAAATATGAGGAAATGTTTGTTTTCTGTTTGAACCAATATAATATTTTAATTTATTCTAAAAAGTCTGTGCTATAATGTAAGAGGAAAATGGAATAGCAAATCTTCAATATGCTGGAATTAGCCAGTAAGTTCTGTGAGGCTTAGCAATCTTACCAAAATTCTGATCAAGGATAAGCTTATTTGAAACTCTTGTCTCTTTCAGATGATACGAATTTGAAAACCCTTGGATTTTCCAGCTTAGACTTCATGAAGCTCAGCAGCCTTTATTACCATTTGCCTCATCTAAGGGCTCATGAAAACAATATTTATCCAAATATAATCTTTGGGAAAAACAGAACAGGAGGTGAGGTATAAAGTTCAATCTGGAAAAAAAATTGCATCTGATTTAAGGCTAATAGGAGAGAGAGAGAGAGGGAGAGAGAGAGGGAAGGAAGTGGGGGGAGAAGGGGAGGAGGGGTACGGTGGACAGACATGGACAGATGGACATGGATGGACAGACAGACAGATGGAAACAGCCTGGTCTGGGCTACCTTGAGGGTGCTTGGAGATGACTCAAATCATTCATTAACAAACCTCTGCAGGTCAGTGGCAGTAGGCATTTGGCAAAGGCCAGATGGCTGCTTGTCTAGGATGTTGTAGAGGGGAGTCCTTTTGAGATACAAGTTGCTGCACGTGTTCTCTACGGGTCCTTTTAACTCAGAGATTTTATAATTGATCATTTTCTCAATTTTGAGTGCTGGCCTCTTATATAAGAAAAGGAAAGTTCAAATAAGTGAAGCTCCCTATATCTATTACATCATGGAGTAGTAGAAAGAGCCCTGTCCCTGGAGTGAGAGGATCTGGGTTCAAATCTCCTTCCAGTTCTAATTCTAAATCCAGGATCTTAAGACCTGAACATGAGCATAACTAAAGGATTGCAGAAGAAAATCTGGGACTAAATACCACAAACTGTGCATAAAAAAATATGACTTGCTGATAGGTAGAAATAAGTATATGAAATAGATGGGGGTAGGGATGGTTTATGTTGCCGACATAAACGACACAAAATGAGTCTTTTTCCATGTACCATGGCCTTCAGCGCTAATATGGTTGTCCCTTCCTATTGCATATATGTTACATCAAAAGAAAAGTCTTGTTGCTTAAAAAAAAAGTTTCTCACTTACTTGAAATGATATGTCTCCATCCTTTTGTGTCTGCAGTGTCTGTGGTGATGGGTATTCCCACCATCAAAAGAGAAAAGCAAAATTATCTGATACAAACGCTGAATTCTCTATTCTTCCAAATGTCCACATTAGAAGAGGAGGACTGTCTTGTGATCATCTTTGTGGCTGAGGTGAGTGTGAAAAAGCCCTCTGAAGAAAACAAAGCACATCCTCATAACCCCCAAACAAATGTTTTGATCAGGGTTTACTAAGATTTCATCACATAGTTCTCCATCAGAACTGCTCATGTGGAGGCATTTATTGACAGATTCTCACACCTCACAAATCAGCTACTAACAGGTTCTAAGTGTATTGCAGGGTAAAAATATACACTGCATCTTATTTAGGACTTTAGCTGAAAAACAAATATTAAAAATCTGCCAATTAACTTATTTGTATAGAAAATCCATTTGTAAATGAATACACCGGTGCTAAGCAAATTCCCACTTCCTTTAGTGTGTTAGTAGGATTATAATTCGTTTCCATACTCTCTCTCTGGCAGTCAAAATACTATACACAGGTATCTTAGAGGTCTTGCTGTGCGCTTGCCACAAATCATTCAGTCAACTAATCAATCAGCAATGATTACTGTGTGCCAGACACTATGCTAGGACCTGATGATATAAAGACAAAGTGACAGCTGTCTCTGCCCTTAAGGATCTTATTACATTCTTATGAAGGAGGCAAGAAATGTGTGTGTATATCTGTATATATGGGTATCTATATACACATGCATTTTATATATATATATATATATATATATGATAAATTAAAGATGGGTATTTGCCCTCTTGTATTTAATTTAAAATTTGTTTTTATGAATTCTACTCTGAATTGATAAACAGACCCGAGGCTATAAATATTGCTCTAGATCCTCTTCCCTTTTGTTTTCTCTTGGGAGAATTATCGATCCTTTTACATCATTGTTCATTCTGTGTTATGCCTCTTGTTCTTTATAGTATACCATTGTGTTGCTTTATTCAGGCATTTTTCTTTTTTCTTTTCTTTTCTTTTTCTTTTCTGGTGAGGCAGTTGGTTAAGTGACTTGCCCAGGGTCACACAGCTAGTAAGTGTTAAGTGTCTGAGGTCAGATTTGAACTCGGGTCCTCCTGACTCCAGGGCTTATGCTCTATCCACTGTGCCACCTAGCTGCCCTGCATTTTTCTTTCTGCTCCTAAACTTTAGCTTAAAACACTCTTGCTGAGGTCACAAACGCATTGCCAAACTTGATCCCTGCTTTTTGGCTAACAGGATGCATCTCTTGCCAGGAGCCCATTCTGATACCATTAAGCCATGGCAATACAGAGCCAGCTGTTCATCTCCCATTCCCTCTGTCCTTTCAATGGTATGACCTTCAACTGGAAGACAAAATAAAAACATGACTCATGCCCTGAAGTCATTTTTCCCGCCAGCCAGAATTTCATAGTCCCTGGAAAGACATCTCAGGTATCTTCTGGCTAGTCTGTGTGTACCTTTGTGAATCAGCCAGCATGGCTTCAATAACAGGATTCTTCTAACCTGAGTCCTTTTTTGGAATTGTGGGACATGAACTAGTGCTGTTCAGTCACTCAATAAGCCTTTATTGAGTTCCTACTATGGTCTAGGTGCTCTGCTAGGTATTGGGGAGACAAAGGCAAGAGTGAAATGGTTGTTGCCCTCTGAAAGTCTCCATCCAGCTCAGGGAAACCATATGATCCCATATGAGTATGTGCACAATAAATACAAGGTGATTTCATGTATGTGGTGCTTTTTATGCTGGGTTCTGAAGGAAGCTCAGGATTCTCAGAAGTAGAATTGAGAGGTAATTAGCATTCCAGGGATGGGGGACATCCATGAAAATGTATGGAAAAAAAGGAGCTAGGACATTGCATACAAGAAATAGCAAGAAGGCTTGAACTGTATTGTGCATGAATGGGGAGTAATGTATAATAAGCCTGGAAAGCTAGGTCAACTTCAGTTTGCAAAGGGCTTTAAATTCCAAACAGGAATTTATATTTGATACTAGGTGTGGTAAGGCAGCCACTGACACTTAATTGAATGAGGGAGTAGAATGGTCAGATTTGCACTTTAGGAAAATCACTTTAGCAACTGTATGTATGGTGTGTTTGAGAGGGAGAGACTTGAGGCAGGAGCACTTAATTAGTCCCTAATTGGGATTAATTAGTAAGTTCCTAACTGGTGTGTTGGAGGGGGCGGGACTACTGCCTCCATATGCTCAGCCACAGTGTTCAAACTTGGCAGCTTAGCTGGGTGGGCGGGGATCCAGGAGGGACCAGGGCAATTGGGCGTTCTAGCCTTAGAAGCAGGGACTCCTGCTGTCAGAGCCAGGGGCGCAGCCACCTCTGGAGGAGGCTGGGTTATTGCTTCCAGGTATGCAAAAGAAAAGCATGAGCAGGGAGCTGCAGTTGGAGAAGCAGCCCCAATGGGAGAGGGGAGGAAGTCAGGCAGAAAGCCAAAAAAGGCAGGATGCAGGATGCAGGATTTGTGGAGGAGCAAGAATTTGAGAAATGTGAGGAAAGAGAAAAGTCGGTTTGAGAAGCCTGAGGAGCAGACAAGTTTGTAAAAGGAGCAGGTGAGGCAGTTTGCAGAGGCAAGTGCCCATCTGGCAAGGCAGGAGAGCTGGTGGGGTGGGAGAAGCTGGTGGGGTGGGAGAAGCTGGCGTATCACCCTATGTGGTCTCCTTCCTCAATCTACTCCAGAGTTCCCAATAAATTAAATCCTTGGGGGATATGTGTGGAGCAGGATTATTTGTAAATCTCTCAGTGTTTGGAAATCAAATGATCCATACTCCGGCCACAATGGTTGGTCCTTTGATAAGCTAAAGTAATTTTTATGCCAACTAAAACTACATGTAAAAAGCTTCCTCTTGGTCATTTCTGACTTTACTTCCAGTTTACCGGAATCCTAATTCATGAGAATCCTTTCTAGGGGAGACTCTCATGGTATAAAACAGATTTTAGTATTCTTTGCTCCCATGATATGTAATTCAAATCTTTTCCTCCTATCTCCCCATTTGCCCGTTAGCCAGAGTAAAGTTTGAGGGGGAAAGCCCCTAAATACTTAGAAAAAAGCAGGCAGAAAAAGGCACATGGAAATTTAAAGGGACAGGCACATAGGCTCAACATACAAACACAGAAGTTCTTACCAAGTTGCTTGAAGAGAAAATCAGAAGATTTTGGTATCCGAAACACCAATAGTGGTTGCCAACTATGTTGTTTGAAATATTGGGGGGAAGCCTGCTTCTGTCTAAGTTATTGGGGAACTTAGCTGGGTTTTCTAATATACTGCTACTTTAAAATTAGAGGATATTGCACATGACTCTGAATTAGAGTTCAGAAGCCTTATGTGAGAGGGAGAGAGAGAGGGAAAGAAAGAGAGAGACACACACACACACAAGCCAGAGTTCCTGAGTGTGTGTGTGTGTTCTCTGGGTCCTCCCCCAAACCCATTATTAATACTTATTTTCTCTCACTGGACTGCATTTGTCTCGGTGAGAGGTCACAAATGCCTGACCTTCGATGATGGTAGCGTGACCGGAGAATGCGATGGGTGTTGTCGAAATAGAATTGACAAGACTTGGCAACTGATTGGATGTGTAGGATGATGGGTAATGAGGAGTTGAGGATTGATCTAAGGTAGCAAACCTAAGCAGCCATAGGGTACTGTTGACAAAAATGGGAAATTCTAAAAAGGGTAGATTCTTGGCAAAAAATGATGAGTCCTGTGTATATTGGGTTTGAGATGCTATTGGACATGTAAAATATCCAAGAAGTTGGTAATTTGGGACTGGAACTCAGGAGAGGGCACTGGGTTGGCTATAGAGAGATAGACAAAATATCGATTAAATACTCTGTGCCATTCATTGTTCTAGGTGTTGGGAATACACAAAGAAAGTCTGCCTTTGAGGAAAAACATACTTGAAAGGGAGCAGAAAAGCTGGGTGGGGAATGTTCCCAGACAAGGAGGTAAAATAGTGTGGAGAATCGAGAGCCAGGTTTGAAAGGAGCATGGTGGGTGTGGGTGTTTCCTTAAATGGATGGTCCAAAGAGGAAGGAACTCACCAATCAGAGGAGGAGGCCAGGAAGGTGCGGTTGTTGCCAGGATGAGAAGGCTACTGGGATAGAAGTGAAATGTTTGGGGGAGTCATGGAGTGAGCCAAGGTTGAATGATGTCTAAGTTCATGACTCTTCTGTAGGGGGTGTGGCAGTTGAACTCTCAGAAGCTGAAAAGATCAGCAAGAGAGAGTAGAGAGAGAAAAGAACCCAGAACAGTGTCTTGGGATACACTCATAGTTAGGGGGAGGGCTTTAAATTTCTTCAGGAGATCCAGATGGGGGAAGCTAGGTGGCGCAGTAGATAAAACACTGGCCCTGGATTCAGGAGGACCTGAGTTCAAATCCTGCCTCAGACACTTAACACTTACTAGCTGTGTGACCCTGGGCAAGTCAGTTAACCCCAATTGCCTCACTAAAAAAAAAAAGATCCAGATGTAAGGATGGGGAAAGCCACCTACACTCAATACCTCTCTGCCTCACTACCTACTCCCTTTTTTTTTTTTTTTTTTTGCGGGACAATGGGGGTTAAGTGACTTGCCCAGGGTCACACAGCTAGTAAGTGTCAAGTGTCTGAGGCTGGATTTGAACTCAGCTACTCCTGAATCCAGGGCCAGTGCTTTATCCACTGCGACACCTAGCCGCCCCTACTACCTACTCTTCTTAATTCCTTGCCATTTTGCTTCCATTCCCAACATGCTGCTGAAACCACTCTCTCAGATCTTGTCAATGATCTAACCAAAACCACCATATCCAGTGTCCTTTTCACCATCCCTCCTCCTTGATTTCTCTCCCATTCTATTACCACTGTTTTGGCAATTCAAAGGAGGTTTCACAAAAGAACCAGATGGGATAAATTAATAATACTTAAAGCACTAAGCCTTTATTCTCGTCTGCTTTAAGCCACATAAAAGAAAGTTCAGTTACCTAGGGACCCAGGGGGTTGGGAACACAGGTACAGACAGAACAAGGAAAATATGCAACTCAGGCAGTCACCAAAACTTTCAAACCAAGGCAGGAGAGGAATCCAACTAGTGAAATCCAGCCAGGGCTATTTGATGATGCATGCAAAGATCACTGGTTTTACAGGGACATGGTGAATCCTCAGTCAGGCACATTATATTATTTTCCCATCTCTGGTAGCACAGGCAGGGAGGTGTCAGTCTGATCAGTGAGGTTTATGAGGTTCCCAGGTAAAGAAGACTGAATGGGGGTGGGGTGGGGGGAGACACAAAGTATTAGCCAGGAAAAGAGGGGGCGTATGCAGAACTGAAAAGGCTTGCTGCAGGAGAGGCTCCGTGTCATCAAAAAAGGGGCATCTTTTGGGGACCAGCATATCCTTTCTGTAACTTTGACAACTTAACCTGCCTTCTTCTGGGTACTTTTTGGCTTCAGAGACATCACATTGGACTGATTGCCCCTCTTGACCATTTAAACACCTGTCTTTTTTTCTGGTTCCTTATCAGAATGCCTTTCAGGCATTTAAGGTGGGACTTCAGAAGGGTTCGCCTTCCCATCCCCTCCCTCCACAGCAAGACCATTCACTGTCATAGCTTCTATTGGCCTCTCCACATATTTAGGTGTCCTTTTTGAGTTCCAAACCCACATCTCTCCCTGGTTCTCCCACCTCATGCTCAACACGTCTACACCCCTGCTTATGAGCTTTTCCTTTTTCTGAATTTCAGAGTCAGAAGCACTTGGGATGGAGCCCGGCTTCCATGTTTGAAACCAGGATTTGGTTGGTGTGATCCTCTCCTTCTGCTTCTCTTATCTAACATATTACCAAGTCCTATTGATTTTTACCCCTGCAATAGCCTCTTTTCCCACTGCCAATGTCCTTTTACAGACCTGCCAGGACTACTTGGCTCCATTCTTCCCCCACCCCCACTCCATCTTCTCTACCTTTGCCAGAAAAACCTTTACATATAGATGTATATGGTCATGTGACTCCTGCTCACCAATCTCAAGGGACTTTGTTTCCTTTGCTAAATAGAGTTCATTCCCCTTGGATTGTTCTTCAAAGCACTCCATAATTTGGAACTGCCCTCTCTTTTTTTCCATTTTTTTCCTTTTATTTTGATCAATGATTTCATTATTATAGAGATCTCCTGATGAAAAAAATTCTTCTCTGTCACATAGAATCTTAGAGAATTGCCCTAAACACTGAGAAGTAAAGTGATCTCTCAGGGTCATGCTGTCAATATATGTCAGAAGCAGGTCTTGAACTTGGTGCTTCTTGCTGCTGGGGCTGCCTCTCTGCACCACACCACACTATGTTTCTTTTCATCTAGCCTTGCCCAGGCAAAGGGGACTTCCCTCCCCTCTTAATTAATTTGCCTTTCACCTTCTTGCCACCATGCTTTTGGCTCATATTCTTCTTTGTGCCTACACTGTCTTTCCCCCCTTTCCCTGTTGCATTTTTCTTTTTTTTTTTTTTTTTTTGGCGAGGCTGGGGTTAAGTGACTTCCCTGGGGTCACACAGCTAGTAAGTGTTAAGTGTCTGAGGTCATATTTGAACTCAGGGCCGGTGCTCTATACACTGCGCCACCTAGCTGCCCCTTCCCTGTTGAATTTTGATCTGGAAGGAAATTTAGAGGTTAATTAGCCCTTTTTTTTAACTGATGGGAAAACTAAATTCCAGAAGGTTACAGGACTTACACAAGGTGTCATGAGTTGTAAATGACAAGGATTAGAGCCACTGTTCTTGGCCTCCAGTCAGTTCCCATTCTACCATATTACCTGCTTCCCCTATAAAGTCTTTATTAAAGACATGTTCCTAAGTATCCTTATTTTTCAGTATTGGACCATTACCCTGTTGTTGAAATGGCACAGGTCTGCCAGAACCTTTTTTTGGACAATGACAATTTTCTCAAGGGCAATTGAGAACTGAGGGGTAGCCTTCTTTCTCAAAGAGAATCAAGGGGCAGCCAGAGGGTACCATATTGCAATGCAGTATGGTATTTTTCCTGCATGTGAATTGACTCCTTAAGAGCACAGTATCATATATAGCTATAGTGCCAGGATTGTGAGATTAAAAAAATTTTTTTCAGCATGAAGTCTTATGAGATTTTTAATTAAGATCAACAAGTAGGAAGCATCAACTTTTCATCTTGTCACTCATCTTTCAGAATATGGTGATACTGTGATCAGCATATTTAACGGAGGAGGTATTTTGCTGAATTGTTTCTCACTTTCTGAATATTTCAGGTTTTCTTTTCCCTGTTGTACATACTGGGAAGCTGTGGGAAAGAAGGGTTATGTCCTTTATCCAGCATTGTAGATAGCCAGTATTAGCATTCAGTATTACCACCAGTCAGTCCGTTCATTAGCATCTTCTCTTCTGGGTCCTGGTGAAAGGGGATTGACGACATAAAACAAATATTTACTCACTGTCACTGAACTTCCTCACTTGACTTGATCCCATGAATAGTATGACCTAGTTTTTTTTTTTTTTTTTGCAGGGCAGTAAAGGTTAAGTGACTTGCCCAGGATTACACAGCTAGTAAGTGTCAAATGTCTGAGGCTGGATTTGAACTCAGGTCCTCCTGAATCCAGGGCCGGTGCTCTATCCACTGCACCACCTAGCTGCCCCCATGACCTAGTCTTGAGTGTCCATTACTTCAGTGCTATCTTTGACTTCTTTCATGTATCCCATTAAGTTCTGTTCATTTTAATTCCATGATACCTCAAAGACCCAACCCCTATTCTTTATTTCCACACCCCACCCAAATACAAGCCCTCATTACCATCCACCTGGATCATTGAATTAACTTCCTACTTGTGTTGTATTAGCACCTTGCTTTTCCTTAGAAATAATGGTTAGCTTATAAGGGGACTGATGGTTTATGGTCAGGCCATTATAGTACAATAATATGGAATGATATTGGACCTTGTGCCTGAAGGTCTACATTTGAATCCCTTTAGATAAGTCACTTCATATTTCTGATAACTCAGTTACCTCATCTGTATAATGAATGTGATAATATCTGCCTCAGGAGGCTATTGGAAAGATCACCAAAGAGGAATTATTTAAAGAGCTTTGTAGCTACAAGATGGCATGCAAACATCAACTATTCTTATTCCCCAAAGGGATCTTGGTGTAGGAGAAAGAATACTGGACTTGGAGCCTTAGGGACTGTCACAACTTCTCTGAATTCCATTTCTTCATCTGTAAAATGGCAATGATAATACCTATTGGACCTACTTTACAAAGTTGTTGTTTGGCTCCAGTGAAATCATAATACACATAAAACACTTTCCAAAGTTAGAGCCTCAGAAATGTCTCCAATAGGGGTCAGCTAGGTGGCTCAGTGGATAAAGCACTGGCCCTGGATTCAGGAATAACTGAGTTCAAATCGGGCCTCAGACACTTGACACTTATTAGCTGTGTGACCCTGGGCAAGTCACTTAACCCTCATTGCCCCGCAAAAAAAAAAAAAAAAGAAAGAAAGAAATGTCTCCAATAGCAGTGACTACTGGTATTACTGTTCAATTGCTGCTATAGTTTAATTTATTTACTAATGTCACTTGAATTTTATCATGGCATTAAATATTTAATGTAGAATTAGGCTTTCTCTTCTTCATTCACAGCTCTGTTTCTGCTTTTTTTGCTTTGTTAATATCATTTTGTGCATTGAAATTATGGTTTAAAAAAATAATTTATTCTAAACCAAGTGAGAGATGACATGAATCCTAATTATGTACCTATCTACCACTTTAAATTCTAGCATTTATATTCCATCTAACAACTGTATTTTCCATACAAAAATTAATCATTTAATGACTCCCTCAGGAAGTCTCTTGTGGTAATCTCTAACCTGTATGTTCCCTGGTCTGCTAAACCTGAACTAAATTTCTAAATTTTAAGTGGCCCTAGGCAAAGGAGACTCTACTAGGATTAATTTGTTCATTCATTATTATTCAAGGAAAACCAATTTAGCCAGAAAACTTTTTCATGCTTAACTGAAGTGGTTTACAAAATAAAGCTTATCCATAATGATTTTTTATTTTCAAAAAATTACCATATCAGACATTAAGCAGTCCCTTTTAGGTTATTATCCTAAGAGTCTACATGTGTAGTTCAAAGATGCTATCACCACTCAAAACACCCCTGGAATTGTTCCTTTGGTATTTCCTTAAGCATCTTAAGCTTCTGTTTTTGTTTGTTTGTTTTTGTTTTTGTTTGTTTGTTTTGTGGGGCAATGAGGGTTAAGTGACTTGCCCAGGGTCACACAGCTAGTAAATGTCAAGTGCCTGAGGCTGGATTTGAACTCAGGTCCTCCTGAGTCCAGGGCCAGTGCTTTATCCACTACACCACCTAGGTGCCCCATCTTCAGCTTCTTTTAACTGTTCATCCAATCCTAGAATCTCAGAGTTGCAAGGATTCTCAAAGGCTATCTAGTATAGCTGATGATTGGCAAAAAATATTCCTTTTAACATCCCCAATAATTGGTCATTGAGTCTTCTGTTGTTTGAAGACTTTATTGCTTTTCTTTTTCTTTCTTTAAAAAAAATTATTTTATTTAAAATTTTTTCCCCAATTACATGTAAAGATTTGTGTGTGTGTGTTGGTGTTTGTGTTAGTTCCCTATATATTTTAGAAATGAGGCCTTCATCAGAAATACTGGCTGTAATAATTGTTTCCCAGCTTTCTACCTCCCTTCTAATTTTGGCTGCATTGCTTCTGTTTGTACAAAAACTTTTTCTGATAAAAGTATTTTATTTTTTTCCAGTTACATGTAAAGATAGTTCTCAACATTTGTTTATACAAGCTTTCCAATTTCAGATTTTTCTCCCTCCCCCCTCCCTTAGACAGCAGGTAATCTGATATAGGTTTTATATATATATATATATATATATATGTTTAATGTTATTATGTATATATAAAATAACATTAAATATATTTCTGTATTAGTCATGTTATAAGAGAAGAATCAGAGAAATGAGAAAAACCTCAAAATAGAAAAACAGCAGCACTAAAAACAAAAGAAATAGTATGTTCCAATTAGCATCTAACTGCACAGTTCTTTTTTTTTTTTTTCTGGATTTGGAGATTCCTTTCCATCATGGGTCCCCTGGAACTCTCCTGTACCATTGCATTGGTGAGAAGAATCTAGTCCATCACAGTTGATCAACACTTAATGTTGATGGTACTGTGTACAATGTTCTTCTGGTTCTGCTCATCTCACTCATCATCAATTCATGCAAGTCCTTCCAGGTTTCTCTGAAGTCCTCCTGCTCATCGTTTCTTACAGCACAATAGAATTCCATTACATTTATATACCACAACTTGTTCAGCCATTCCCCAATTGATGGGCAACCCCATAATTTACAATTCCTTGCCACCACAAAAAGAACAGCTATAAATATTTTTGTACATGTGGGCCCTTTTCCGTTTTTTATGATCTCTTTGGGAAAAAGACCCAAAAGTGATATTGCTGGGTCAAAGGGGTATGCACAGCTTTCTAGCCCTTTGGGCATAATTCCAAATTGCTCTCCAGAATGGTTGGATCAGTTCACAGCTCCACCAACAATGCATTAGTGTTCCAATTTTCCCACAGCTTCTCCAACATTTATTATTTTCCTTTTTTTTCACATTAGCCAATCTGATAGGTGTCAGGTGGTACCTCAGAGTTGTTTTAATTTGCATCTCTCTAATCAATAGTGATTTAGAGCATTTTTTCATATGGGAATAGATAGCTTTGATTTCTTTATCAGAAAACTGCCTGTTCATATCCTTTGACCATTTCTCAATTGGGGAATGACTAGGATTCATATAAATTTGATTTAGTTCCCCATATATTTTATTTATTTTTTTGTTTGTTTGTTTTGCAGGGCAATGGGGGTTAAGTGACTTGCCCAGGGTCACACAGCTAGTAAGTGTAAAGTGTCTGAGGCTGGATTTGAACTCAGGTACTCCTGAATCCAGGTCTGGTGCTTTATCCACTGCACCACCTAGCCGCCCCCCCCTATATATTTTAGAAATGAGACCTTTATCAGAAGTACTGGCCATAAAAATTCCCAGCTTTCTGCATCCCTTCTTTTTTTTTTTTAATAAAGTATTTTATTTTTTTCCTGTTACATGTAAAGATAGTTCTCAACTTTTGTTTATACAAGCTTTCCAATTTCAGATTTTTCTCCCTCCTTCCCTGCCCTCCCTATATGTATATATATGTATATATATATATATATATACATACACACACATATATATATATAAAAAATATTAAACATATTTCTGCATTAATCATGTTATAAGAGAAAAATCATAGCAGTGAGGAAAAACCTCAAAGCAGAAAAACAACAGCACCAAAACCAAAAGAAATAGTATGTTTCTTTTTTTTTTCGTTTGTTTTTTTTTGGGTTTTTTTGCGGGGCAATGGGGATTAAGTGACTTGCCCAGGGTCACACAGCTAGTTAAGTGTCAAGTGTCTGAGGCCGGATTTGAACTCAGGTACTCCTGACTCCAGAGCCGGTGCTTTATCCACTGCGCCACCTAGCCGCCCCTGAAATAGTATGTTTCAATCAGCATCTATACTCCACAGTTCTTTTTTTTTTTCCCCTGGATTTGGAGATCCTCTTCCATTATGAGTCCCCTGGAACTCTTCTGTACCATTGCACTGGTGAGAAGAATATAGTAGATCAACACACAATGTTGATGATACTGTGTACAATGTTCTTCTGGTTCTGCTCATCTCACTCATCATCAGCCCACGCAAGACCCTCCAGGTTTCTCTGAACTCCTCCTGCTCATCGTTTCTTACAGCACAATAGTATTCCATTGTATTCATATACCACAACTTGTCCAGCCATTCCCCAATTGATGGGCATCCCCTCAACTTCCAATTCCTTGCTACCACATAAAGAGCAGCTATAAATATTTTTGTACATGTGGGTCCTTTTCCCTTTTCCATGATCTCTTTGGGGAAAAGACCCAAAAGTGGTATTGCTGGGTCAAAGGGTATGCACAGCTTTCTGGCCCTTTGGGCATAATTCCAAATTGTTCTCCAGAATGGTTGGATCAGTTCACAGCTCCACCAACAATGCATTAGTGTTCCAATTTTCCCACAGCTTCTCCAACATTTATTATTTTTCCTTTTTTGTAATTTTAGCCAATCTGATAGGTGTCAGGTGGTACCTCAGAGTTGTTTTTATTTGCATCTCTCTAATCATTAGAGATTTAGAGCATTTTTTCATATGGGAATAGATAGCTTTGGTTTCTTCATCAGAAAACTGCCTGTTCATATCCTTTGACCATTTCTCAGTTGGGGAATGACTTGGATTCTTATAAATTTGATTTAGTTCCCTATATATTTTAGAGATGAGGCCTTTATCAGCAGTACTGGCCATAAAAATTGTTTCCCAGATTTCTGCCTCTCTTCTAATTTTGGATGCATTGCTTCTGTTTGTACAAAAAATTTTTAATTTAATATAATCAAAATCATCCATTTTGCATTTTATAATATACTCTATCTCTTGTTTGGTCATAAACTGTTCTCCTTTCCCAAGATCTGAAAGGTAGACTATTCCTTCCTCTCCTAATTTATCTATGGTATCACTCTTTATGTCTAAATCTTGAATGCATTTTGACCTTATTTTTGTATAAGGTATAAGATGCTGGTCTCTGCTTAGTTTCTGCCATACTATCTTCCAGTCTTCCCAGCAGTTTTTGTCAAATATTGAGTTCCTATCTCAGAAGCTGGAGTCTTTGGCTTTATCAAACATTATGTACTACTGTGTCTCCTGTGACTAACTTATTCCATTGATCCAAGACTATTTCTTAGCCAGTACCAAATAGTTAAAAAAAATTTTTTTTTTGTGGGGTTAAGTGACTTGTCCAAGGTCACACAGCTTTGACCACTTTGCCACCTAGCTGCCCCATAATTGTGGGGTTTTGTTGTTGTTGTTGTTGTTGTTTTGGTGAGGCAAGTGGGGTTAAGTGACTTGGCCAGGGTCACACAGCTAGTAAGTGTTAAGTGTCTGAGGTTGGATTTGAACTCAGGGCTGGTGCTCTATCCACTGCGCCACCTAGCTGCCATGTATCAAATAGTTTTGATTACTGCTGCTTTATAGTATAGCTTTAGATTCCGGTACAGCTAGCCCACCTTCCTGTGCATTTTTTCCCCTTAGTTCCTTTAATAATCTTGACTTTTTGTTCTTCCAGATGAATTTTGTTATTATTTTTTCTAACTCTATAAAATAATTTTTAGGTATTCTGATTGGTATGGCACTGAATAGGTAAATTAATTTAAGTAGAATTGTAATTTTTATTATATTAGCTCAGCCTACCCATGAGCAATTGATATTTTTCCAGTTATATATATCTGATTTTATTTGTGTGAAAAGTGTTTTCTAATTGTATTCATAGACTTCCTGGGTTTGTTTTGGCAGGTAGATTCCCAAGTATTTTATATTTTCTACAGTTACTTTAAATGGAGTTTCTCTTTCTATCCCTTGCTGCTGAACTTTGTTGGTCATGTTTAGAAATACCTCAGCTTAGTTTTAATTTGCATTTCTCTAATCAGTAGTTATTGAGAACATTTTTTCATAATGCTATACACAACTTTAATTATGTCATTTGAAAACTGCCTGTTCATATCCTTTGTCCATTTCTCAATTAGGGAATGACTTGTATTCTTATATATTTGATTTAGTTCTCTAGATATTTTAGCTATGAGGCCTTTATCAGAAACACTGTAAAAATTGTTTCCCAGCTTTCTGCTTTCCTCTAATCTTGCTTGCATTGGTTTTGTTTGTGCAAAACCTTTTTAATTTAATGTATTAAAAATTATCTACTCTGCATTTCATAATGTTCTCAATCTCATCTTTGTTCATAAATTCTTCCCCTTTCTGACAAGTAAACTATTCCTTCCTTTTATAATTTACCTATATCACTCTTTATGTGTAGATCTTGTACTCATTTTGACTTTACTTTGGTGTACAGTATAAGATGTTGGTCTATGCCTAGTGTCTGTCATACTATTTTCCAGTTTTCCCAGCAGTTTTTGTCAGATAATCCTGGAGGCTAGAGTCTTTGGGTTTATCAAACAGGAGATTGCTATATTCATTTACCGCTGTGTTTTGTGTGCCTAACCCATTCCACTGATCTACCTCTCTATTTCTTAGCCAGTACCAAATATTTTTAATGATTGCTGCTTTATAATATGATTTTAGATCTGGAACAGCTAAGTCTCCTTCCTTTGCTTTTTTTTTCCATTAATTTCCTTTATGTTCTTGACCTTTTTTCCTTCCATATGAATCTTGTTATTATTTTTTTCTAGCTCTATGAAATACTTTTTTGGTAGTTTGATTGATATGGCACTGAATAAGTAAATTAATTTAGGTAGAATTCTAATTTTCATTATATTTGCACAGCCTACCCATGAGCAATTTATATTTTTCCATTTATTTATATCTGATTTTATTTGTGTGAAAAGTGTTTTGTATATAATTACTTTTCTAGCCATAGATTCATTAGAGTGGGAAGTAGCCTTATAACTTAACTAGTCCATTGCCCTCATTTTACAGTTGAAGAAAGCAGGCCCTAGTGAGGTTAAATGATTTTCCTAGTCACACAGGTAGTATGTACTTGTAGGATTTGAACCCATATCTTCTGATTCCAAATTTGATACACTTTCTACTGTACCACATTGTCTTATGTTGAGTGGAAATCTGTCTGCTTTTAATGCCTATCCAGCACTCTTCTGTCTTCTCTATGAGGCTAAGTAAAGCAAGTCTTGTGTAGCTTGAATATGACAACTCTTCAAATATTAGATAATTGCTTCAATGTTCAGCTCCAAGTGGTCTCTTCTTCAGGTTAGGCATTGGACATTTTTTTCAACAGATACTATTAACATGACTTTCCAAATATGTATAGTACATAACTGGACACAATAGTCCCAAACATGGTCTGTAGGACTGTCATCTCAGACTTCCCTTTTTCTAGGTAGTGTGAGCTATGCCTTTGTAGACGTGTCTTACTTTCCTGTTAACCTTTTTGGCTACTACATTTCACTATTAGTGTTGCCATTCTCATTTATTTTAAATTGGCATCCTGCCAGGGTAGGTCTGAGTTTTGAAAATGGCCAAAGATAATTCAGAACTAGGTTTGTTGGCTAAGGTAAGTGATCAAGTCAAAGCATTCCATTTTGGCCTGAAATCCTTTTGATTTGATTTTTAAAAACTTTATCCTATTCATTCATTCATTCATCCATTTATTTGTTTGCTCTAAAGGCCCTTTGAAAAGAGATGTTTAGTTCAGAAAGATTTTGAGAAACAGCAGCAAAAATTAGGAAAAGTATATGCCTTCCAATACTGCCTAATGGTAAAAGGGCAGCACGAGTTTGGGAATGGTGATTTGAAAAACTTAGTGCCATGGCTTTCAAGATACACTCCAAATATGTGGGTTTGTCAAGGAGTGATTTCTCCATTCAAACTGCAAATTTTAAGCTCACTGAAAATATGAAAATTGTGGTTTTGAGATGTAAAAATGCCTAGAAGTGGAAAGATCCATCAACCTCTTATTCTTAAGTTCTATTTGCAGTGGGTGAAAATGTAGACTTGCTTAAATAGTGCGGCCCTTTTAATTTTAACCAATTGTTGTTTCCTTGCTCATTAGGTTGATGAAGCTTATATTAACGATCTTGCAAAAATTGTCAAAGATAAGTAAGTATCCTATGCAAGTAAGTATACTTTATAAAGTTCACCAGTTTTCCATTTTATTTGTATTTTCTCTCCTCCTTCACCTTTCAGCTTTTTTCTTCTTTTCACTTTTTCAAATATTCTCCTGCCAATGATTTATTGCCTGTAGGTAAGATGAAGTGTGGTATAATCAATGAGCAGGGATGACTATCCCTTGTAGGTGGTTCTGTCCATTTCTTTGCAGGACCTTCCTGTATTGGAAGCTCTGCTTTTACCCCTTTCCATTCATTCAGTTCTATGAACATTTGAGAAGTATCTGGGGGAGAGGTAGAGGACATTAACTGGGAGGAACTCAAAAGACTTCCCATTGCAGGCAGCACTTGGTTAATCTGAGGGAGCCTTGAAGGACATTAGTGTTTCTAAGAGGTGGAGATGAGGAGGAGAATGCATGGGGGGACAGCCCATGCAAAGGAACCAAATTGGAAGATGGTATATTGTGTTAAAGAAACTACAGGAGGTTTGCCAGTTTGACTGGAATGAAGAGCCTGTGAAGAGAGTATTGTGAAATCAACTTGGAAAGGTAGCCTGAACCCAAATTGCGAAGGGTTTTCAATGCCAGGAGTTTAGATCTTATTTCCTAGAGAAAACAGGAGGTACCGAAGTTTCTTAAAAGCAGGTGATGACATAGATCTATAACTAAGGCCTATCAATTGACTTTATTTTTTTTTCCAGTTAATAAAAATCTCTTGTTGCTTTTTTCTGTCTCCCATTCCCACCCTACCACTACCATCTTAAAAAGCAAAAATAAACCCCTAGGACAAATATGCTTAGACATAAGGAGGTCACAGGCATGGTGAATGATGCAGCCATTGAGCAGTCATTTGATGGGCTGTTACCAGAAGCAATAGTAGTATTGGTTTGGTTACAGTTCCCAGAGCAAGATGCAGAAAGTAGATGAAGGGGAGGAAGAGGGGGATGAACTCCAGTCTCTCACAGAATCAGAGCTGGGAAAGACCTAAAAGGCTATCCAGTCCAACTTAGACCAAGAAAAATATCCTTTCTCTAGCACACCCAGAAATGGCCACCTTGCCTTTTCTTGAAGACTTTTGGTGAGGGGAAACCTACTCTTTTCTGAGGTAGTTCATTCCACTTTTGTCAATCTTTATTCATTGGACACATTATCATTTAAAAAAAAAATTCAAGAAATTAACTTCCAGTAGATGTCTGGATATTTAAAGGCTTCCACACATTCAAATCATGACTTGGTTCCAAGCTTATTCATAATTTTCCCAACTCATCTGCTTCTGTTTCTGCCTGGGTAGTCTCTATCATATTCACTGTTCTGGCTTGCATCAATCTTCACCCAGATGTTCTTTGTCCTGCTTTCCCTTGCTTGTTCCTGGATTTCCTCATAAGTACAGTTTGATAGGGAGTTCTCTCCCTCCTCCTCCTCATCCCTCCTCCCCTCCTTCCCTCTTTCCCACCCCCAGCCTTTTACCAACTTTCTTTCTAATGAATAAGGTATTGCAGTCAAGGAATCCCATGTGAAATTTCAGACACCTGTGAGGTTACGTTTGTTTCCTTGCTCTGTGTTTCAGCTTGTTTATTTCACATACCTGGTCTACCAGATTAAATATCTGATGTTAAGTTTTATTAAAAAGGAAATATAGCAAAATAACATATAAAAATTTTCACTAATGTCTTCTAAGTATCCCAAGGAACCTATAACTAAATGCTTCATTAATAAAACATCTTGAATTCTTTTTTTTTTTTTTTTTGGTGAGGCAGTTGGGGTTAAGTGACTTGCTGAGGGTCACACAGCTAGTAAGTGTCAAGTGTCTGAGGTCGGATTTGAACTCAGGTGCTCCTGAATCCAGGGCCAGTGCTTTATCCACTGTACCACCTAGCTGCCCCTTGAATTAATTTTATATTATTAATAGCTATCCTTTTTTTTTTCTTTTGGTGAGGCAATCGGGGTTAAGTGACTTGCCCAGGGGCACACAGCTAGTGTCAAGTGTCTGAGGCCAGATTTGAACTCAGATCCTCCTGAATCCAAGGCTGATGCTTTATACACTGTGCCACCTAGCTGCCCCTAATAACTATCCTTTTTAATATCTGTCTTTTATGTTCTTAGAGGTACTTAGCTTAAAATGAAATCTTATTAATTTCATAGGGATAGTATGTGTTGAGGGACAAGACATGCCTTTTTTGTTTGTTTATTTCAGGAAATACGGTATTCATTGTCAATCTACTGTTTGCTTCTGTTTACAGCTTCCTCCAAAAAGTGAATTCTGGAGTCTTAGAGATGATTTCACCACCAGCCTTTTATTATCCATCCTTTTCAGACATCAAGTTAACACTTGGGGACTCAGAAGAAAGAGTGAGGTATGACAATCTGGACAACAGTGTGTTTAAGTTGGTAGTGATTCATTTTGTAAAAACTTTACTAATAATGTTTGAGAATCTGCATCTAAATAGTATATAGCAAACACTGTCAACATTTGGGTACACATATTGAACTTCCCAAGAAAAACCTGCATCCAGTGGGAAGTCTTGGAGCTGTGAGTAGGAAACCTGCATTTTATTTCTAAGGTTGCCCCTCTTTGAGAAAGTCACTTAGCCTCTCTGAGACAGCTTATTTAACCTTTCAAATGAGCACATAAACACCTTCCTCATAAGGGTGTTGGGAGAATCACTGGAGGCAATAAACATGAGAAGAGCCTTTTCAAATTAAAAGGATTTTTTGGCTTTGCAGTTGTGTTCCCGATATTATGAATACCATAGAGGAAGTAGTATAAAAATGCTACACTGTGGATTCCTTCCCAGAGAATTTTTCTTGAGAGCAAGACTAGGTAGGATTTCTCCTTGAAGCTCACAGTTCTGTTTGATTTTGGTTTGAAAGTGGCTACAGTTTTTTAGACAGTGGATACTTGTTATAGGCTCACAGAGGCTCAAAGTTGGAGAAGCCACCTCAACCCTTCTTCCTGTGAACTAGAATATTCTCTGTAATGTACTGCATGATGGGTTGTTCAGCCTCAGCTTTAAGACCAGAAGTGAGATGAGAACCTGCTTTTTTCCTCAGGTAGCCTGTTCCACTTTGGGACAGGCTTAATTGTTAGGAAGTTTTTCTTTACATTGACCTTCATTCAATCCTCCTCCTGACAATGTCAGCTCATTACTACTAGCTTCAGTCCTATAGACCAATGCAGAAGAAGGACCTGGGATTTAGAGAAGGAAAGAATCCTTGATGTTACCTGGTCTAACCCTTTCACTTTTTAGATTAGGAGACTGAGGCCCACAGAGAATAAGTGATTTGTTCAAGATCACACAGAACTGGGATTCAGACCCCGGTCCTTTGATCGGAAATGTAGAATTTAACACAATATATATATTCCAGTTGTAGTATGACCAAATTAGAGTGCAGTGGGACTGTTTGTTGTCTCTGTCTTTCTCATCAGTGTATCTCTCCTAAGTCTTTCTATGATGGTATTTGGGTTTTTGGGTTTCCATATAACACTTATGTTTAGCCCGAAGTCCACTAATAATACTCTTAGATTTTTTTTTTAGAAAAACTGTTTTCTGGCTATGCCTGCCCCTATTTTATACTAGTGAAGTTGATTTTTCTTTTAATCCTAACGTAAGATTTTTACATTTATCTTTCTCACATTTCATCATTGTCCCGATTCAGACCAGTCTAATTTCTGATCACTTTTTGGATACTGATCATGTCATCTCACATGTTAGCTATTCCTTTTAGGTTTGTGCCACCTTTTATCTAAGTCATTCATAAAATGCTAACCATGTAGTGCAGGGAGAAGGATAGGATAATCCCTTGGAGGACACCATGAGATTCTTTCTTCAAAGTTGATATGAAGCCATTTTGGACAAATTTTTGTTTTTTGTTGAGTTGTTCCAGTCATGTCAACTCCCTGTGACTGCATTTGGTTTTTTTTTTTTTTTGGCAAGGATACTGTAGTGGTTTGCCATTTTCTTCTCCTGTTCATTTTATACAGGGTGGGCCAAAAGTCACAAATATTTAATAACTCCTTTATTTTTTAGTTTTTAATTTATAATACCATAGCATCATATACAGTATATATAAGAAATGAATTTACTTTATATGTGAAAAATTAAGTCTCATCAATGGTAAAAAAATAAAGAAAAAAATTCAAAAAGTTATTAAAATATCATACCCTTTTCTGACTTATTAAAACATCAGAATCCTTCATGACTTTTGGCCCACCCTGTAGGTGAGGAACTGGGCCAAACAGGGCTAAATAATAACTTGTCCAGGATCACACAACTACTGAATATCTGAATTTGAACTCAAGTACTTCTGACTCCTGGGCCGGTTCTCTATCCACTGTTCCAGCCACCTAGCTGCCCAGCTGACAAATCTTTGGGTCTGACTATTTGGGTCAGTGTCATCTCCACCTAACTGTACTGTTGATTAGCCCACATGTCTCCACCATATAGACAGGAAAAGACTTTACTAAAATCTAGGTGTAAACTATCTATTTTCCTTGTCAGAAAAGAAAATCAAGTCAGTCTTCTGTGAAAACTGGTGTGACTTGTTCTGGATGAAATCATGTTGACTCTTTGTAATTCCTGATTTTTTTTTTCTAGTTATTCACCAACCATTCTTTTAATAATACATTTCAGAATTTTATCAAGAGCAGAAATCAAGCTCTCTGGTAAACAGTTTCTAGATTATTCTCTTCTCCACTCCCCCTCCCTGCCTTTTTTGAAAATTAAAATATTTACCCATCTCCTCATGTGACACCTCTCCTGTTCATGATGTTGAGTTTCAGTTCCCTATTCCTCACTTTTGTTCTGTTCTTTCTAGTCCAAAGGTCATTCTCCTTGACAGTCTATGAGTTGACAATCTCAGTGTTTCCAAGGCTGTTTCTTTAAATGACACTTCCCCTCCCCTCCACCCATTTTCTTCTTCATAGGTAGGAATCTTTTCTCTTTGTGTCTGTAGAATTTCTTTCTCGGACAACTCATCTGTCTTGGGCTAATGGCTTCTAGCTTAAGTTCTTGGGATCTTACCTATCCTTTCTCTGAATCTTTTGGAATCTTCTTTCCCTGGGTAAATATTCTCCTCTTCAACTCTGTCACAGGTTCTCAGAGAGAAAGGGAGTAGTCACTTTTTCCCAAGGTTCTCACCATTTCTACTTTTGCAACCTGTTATTTGGTGAGGCTCTAGTCCTTCACTCATTTTGGCCTTTTCCACAAGATTGTCACAGAAAAGAAATTCTACCTGTTTCTTATCTCATATTTCAGAAGATCAAGTCTCAGAAAAACATTTTAACAGTTTGTACTGGTTTAGGTACAAAGTTAAATTGCTCTTAATCTTCAGGTCAGTTTAGTCAGTTTTTGATCAGCACCTACTCTAGCTGTTCATTAAGTGCTAGGTGTTTGTGGGGAAAATACATGGACTGCATAACAATGCCCTTTCCTCAGGATGTTTATAGTCTTTTGTCAAAGGAATAAAACTTTTGTATATGAAACTAAAAACAGGAGTAATAATAGTATATGTTGAATCACATAACATTGTATAGTCAGATAAATGGGACAAGACAGAAGCATGGTGTAGTGAGTGGATGGAGACCTGGCCTTGAAGCCAGCAAGACCTGTGGTTCAAGTGCTGCTTCTTCTGAACCTTATTGGTTGTGTGACCATGGCCAAGTCACTTAACCTCTCATTGTTCTTGGCAGTTCTCTTGGATTATAAATTGTTATGGGGGCAGCTAGATGGTGCAGTGGATAGAGCACCTGCCCTGGAGTCAGGAGTACCTGAGTTCAAATCTGGCCTCAGACACTTAACACTTACTAGCTGTGTGACCCTGGGCAAGTCACTTAGCCCCAACTGTATCATTAAAAAAATTAAAAAAAAAATTGTTATGGTGGAAGGATTTCCTCATACCAGGAGTGTATGGTATCAATGTAATAATAGGTCTGTTTCCTATCCCTCTATTTGGCAAAATGTTTCAAGTCATCTCAGTGAACTTATGGGAAAAACAAGGACCATGAGTTGGAGGGAAAAAAAAATTAATTTCTCTTCTGGAGAGCAGATTAAAACAGTTCATTATATGCAGGAATCAGGTGCTTTTAAAATCTTCATTTAAAAAACTAACTAAATATGAGCCCATGGTATTAACAGCATATGGTTTGAATGAATAAAAAACCCATTTATTAAGAGTGGTGGCAGCTAGGTGGCACAGTGGAGAGAGCACTGGGCTAGGAGTCAAGAGGACCTGAGTTCAAATTCAGAAAGTTGTTTAACTCAGATTGCCTCAAAAACCAAAAAGTTTACTGTATGCCAGACACTACAAAACAAGACAGTACCTAATATCAAGGGGCTCATAATCTAATTGAAGAAGACCACACTTATTTGATTAGTTAATTCACTGGACCTCAGTTTCCTCAACTTTAAAATGAGGGAGTTAGATTAGATGACCTCTTCAATCTCTCCTAGCTCTAAATTTACAATCCATTGATTCTTAAAATGACTTAAATATTAACTGTACTCATAAGATCACAAAATCATATCTCAAACTAGAAATAACCTCAGAAGCCATCTAGTCTGAACCCAGCACCCCATTTCATGGATGAGCATACTGAAGCTTAAGGAGGTATAATGATTTGTTTAAGATCATTCAAGTAGTGAGTATCAGAAGTGTGATTTGAACCCAGGTCCTCTGACTTCTATAGCCAGTGCTTTTTTCCCTCTGTGCCACATTTGAAAAATATTAATTTAATTGGTTTTGTTTCTTGTGAAATAATGATATTGCTGGTAGCCAGAGTTAAATATAAATCAAATGTGTTTTCTTTTTAATATACTCCTGTTTCATTACTAAATGACTCTTTTTTGCGTGTGCCCTGTTAGTGCCTGCTTTTGCCATGGCAGTAGATTTTAAAGAGCTGGTAGATTGTTGGGGTGAGAAAGGTACCCTTAACAGGTCTTGGCTTTCCCATCCCCATCGGTATACAAATCATTTGACTGGAATGCAGCCAGGGTTGTAAAAGTCAATCATTGACCTTTCTGTCATTCTGATTGCTTTTCACTTGTACTAAGACTTGAATGTGGTTTTTACTGCTTCAAATGACTATTTTTTCATTTACTTTCATTTAGGAATTAGTCACACTTTCTCAAGTTATTATTTACTCATTTGCTTTCATTCAGGAATGAACTACTTTGAGCCAATGACAAAAATATGTCAAGTAGAAAAAAAAACCCTAATTTTTCCCCTGTTTTTTGAGCCAAATGACAAACTTCTTCCCTTTTCCTCAATTATTCCCAAATGCCCAGAATATCAGTATATTATATTCAGAAGAATGAGTAAAAACTGCAGTCAACTGTGGATTATGTCCTGCTTCATGTGACAATAAGTATAAATTAGCTCACTTCTCAGAAGGCATTGGGTGGCCCCAAATCCTCAGAAGTAACAATCAAAGCTGCAGAGAAATTCCATAATAATTCCCAGCCCTGCTAGTGTCATGGTTGTTGAAGCAGCAGGAAGCCATGCAATTCATTCATTCATTCATTCATTTAAAAAATACTTGTGAAATGCTCCATGCCAGTTGCTGGGGGAGCTAGGGATTGCTTGTTAAGGCAGCAGGTAGAGGACCAATGAGCACCAGAATGAAGGTGTGTCTGATACTCAGGTATGAGACAAACCCTGTACACATAGAATTACATATGTCTGAATGCGGGGAGAGGGAGAGTTGAGGAGACTCCTAAAGGAAGTTTAGCAGGTATACACCATGAGCATGAAACAAGGAGAATAGCATTTATCCATCAGCAGCTGGTAAAGCTACACTCTCTAGCTCCATTGGTTTTTTTTGTTTTGTTTTGTTTTTAGTGAGGCAATTGGGGTTAAGTGACTTGCCCAGGGTCACACAGCTAGTAAGTGTTAAGTGTCTGAGGCCGGATTTGAACTCAGGTCCTCCTGACTCCAGGGCCGGTGCTCTATCCACTGCGCCACCTAGCTGCCCCCCTCTAGCTCCATTGGTCAAAGCCATAATAGTCATTGTATTCTGCATTTATTTATTATATCATTTAAATATATTGATTCACTTGTACTGATACACATGAAGTTTACATTTGAGTGGACTGGAACATAAGAAATATTATATACCGGTCTTTCCCCCTTCTCCCACCCCTCCCTGGCCATCCTTTTACCAAGGAATAAAAGGATTTTAAGTTTGTGTCAGATCCTGTTGCCTGTTTTGGCATAGAATCTGTATGATAGGGTAATTCATTTTCAATACCACTGAAGCCCTTGTTAGGAAGAAGAGATATTTGTTAAAATGCATAAATTATGCTGGTTGAGAAACTTGTTCTATTTATGGATCTTGTTCATCCATTTAAATCCATCCACGTCAAGGTGCCATAAGATTATCTCTTTTAGGCACGACAAATTGTGGCAGATGGCATGGAGAGCACTATCCATGGGAAGATTTGTTTGCAGGTCAATGATAGCCCTAGGACACTATTCATGGGAGCACCTTTCTTACAGTTTATAGAAAATGTATGTAGACTGACAGTCTACAGAGAATTGGCAGGTAGCAAAAATGAAGCATTTTCTTTTACTCCAGGTGATAGCTTTTTGGTTCTCTCATGTACCTCATAAATATAGGAAAACTTTTTTTTTTCCTTGCCACCCAATAATTACACTGGTAAGAAGAGAATTCTGGTGACTTCAAATGATTATGACTCAGATTTATTATTTGTAATAAGTTAGAGGAAACTCAACAGGAAATGGAATAACCAATTAGAAGATCGGAGGAGTCCAGCTTACTGCTTCAAACTTCCCTCATTTTATGGTGGTCACTATTAGCTAAGTAAAGACAGCATCCTTTAGCACACAAAGTTGCTGGCTTCACTTCACCTAGGAAACACATTCTTATAGTAGCCATCCTGAAGAGTTTATCAGTTCATCTGGTCCCTGAATTGTGTTGTATACATCGTACTTTTGAAAAATAATGGAAAAAATATTAATGGAGATTTTTATTGCTAACCTTTAGGTGGAGGACTAAACAAAACCTGGATTACAGCTTCATGATGCTATATGCCCAAGATAAGGGCAAGTTTTACCTGCAGGTAAGGTGATATTATAAATAGTTCCAGCAGGGGCATTCAGTTGGACAGAAGCACATAAGGCAGCTGCTCTATGCAGAACATTGTGCTGGGGATGGGTGGTAGATGCTAAGGTCCATCTCTGCCTTATTATACCTTCCTATTCCCTTATACTTGTATGAGAGGATAAGATAAAAACTGGTGTCATTATAATAGGACGTAAGAAATGGTAAGTGGTGCATAAGAGAAGAAAATACTCTATGAGGGCTTTGCAGCCGTGGAGGAACTGGTTCATGGAGGGAGTAGCTCGTGGACTGAGACTTGAAGGACAGCATAGTATGCCTTTTTTTTTTCTTTTCTTTTCTTTTCTTTTTTTTCCAGGGCAATGGGGGTTAAGTGACTTGCCCAGGGTCACACAGCTAGTAAGTGTCTGAAGCTGGGTTTGAACTGAGGTCCTTCTGAATCCAAGGCTGGTGCCTTATCCACTGCACCACCTAGCTGCCCCAGCATAGAATGTCAATAGGCAGCCATGGAGGGAGGCATTCCAGGTCTAAAGAATGGTGTGAACAGATATTCAGAGGGAGGAAAGTGTGAGTTATGGACAAGGGACCACCCATTTTTTTTCTGTGTGAGATATAGTGAGAAATGAAGATCGGTACCAGCTTATGGAGAGTTCCACTTGTTTTTCTGTAGCAGTGATCATTCTTTTATATAGCTGATTGGTTTTTTTTATTTCTCTTTTTATTGTTTATTGATTTTTTATTGTTTATTTTACTTTTTTCATTTTATATTTTGGCAGTTTATTTCCTTTTTCTTGAAGGTAACTACCAATTTATCAAATTTAGTTTTTCTTTTGTAACGATTGGAATGACGCCACCTACTGGAGACTTACTGTAGAAGAGTTCCGCCCATGAAGGGAAGGTCTTTGAGGGCAAGACCAGGAGTCTTTTCTTTGGCGTCAGGAAGTGACGCGGGCTGGTGGGAGGAGGAAGGAAGAGACTGGCGCTCAGTCTCGAGCTCTTGTTTTTGGACTCTGGTGGAGAGCGGAGCTAGAAATGTGCTCTCCCTTTAATAGATAGGAATCTAGGCCTTTCTCTCTCTACCAAAATTCTTATTCTCCTTAATAAATGCTTAAAAGTCTAACTCTTGCTAAAGCTTATAATTTATTGGTGACCACTCACTAGATATTTTAGACAGTTTAGCTAGAATTTTAGCCCTTAACACTTTTAAAAATAATTCAGCGATCATTTCTATTCTCTTTTGTGACCTGGTTTATCTCTCCTCTAAATTTCAACATTTTGTCTTTTGTGCTGAGCATTGTGGTTTTCATACATGGGAGTAAATGGGGCTAACATTTGAAGAAAGTGGAGATGTTTCTTAGCTCAGAAAGTGAATTTGGTAAGCTTGATTCTTCTATTCCTTTGTAATGGGGTGGCTCTTTCAAAGTTTCCTTGGACATCCTTATATATTCATTTAAGGCAGAAATACCATATTTCTTCCTGAAATCTCATAGTTAGAGATCATAAGTTGGTATGATGCTGTTTCAGTACTGACAGCATGGCTCCCAGATGGAATAACACCAGAGGATTGGAGACCTTGCTTCAAATCACCTCAGTTATTAATCACATACTCTGTTCAAAACACTGTATTGAGTACTGGGGTTTTAGTGAAGCCCAAGCTCAATATGACTCCACCGATTGGGACCCCATCTTGTAATTATGAGTTGATTGTTTTTAACCCAATTAGAGACTTTACATTTATCTTTTAAAATTCATGAGCTGCTGTGTCTGCATAATTCATCTCTGCATGGTCATCATAGGGATGGTCGTTTTTGAATTTAGACTGGTTCTTGGGCAGCACTGGTAGAAAAATTTGAGGATAGAAGGAAGACTAAGAGTTGGGAGGACAAGGGACAACTTCAGAGAAGAAGTGACACCTGAGCAGAGCCTCGGATGCATGTAAAGAAGCCACAGAGATGTTGGGAGAACAGCCTACTTTTGGATGGCTCTCATTGCTAGAAAGGAGACTGAATTTCCCTTCTTGAAACCTGTTCCCTTGGCTTCCTTTAGTTCTGAAGCCAAGACCACATCTTAATCTCTTTCCCAAGTGACAATTCTTCAGATACTTGAAAAGAGCTGCCAACATTTCATATTTCACCCATCTCCTCCTTAATAGAACGTAAAATCCTTAAGAGCTGGGTTTATTTTTTGTATTTGTATGCCTAGCACAATGCCTGGAAATATAGGTGCTCAATAAATGTCAAATTCATCAGCATGTGGGAGGCCAATTAGGAAGCTGTTGCCACATTCCAAATAGTACTGTCCTCAATGAGGTAGAAAATGACTTCAATCCCTTTCCTGGTCTGATGAGCCATAATGTGTGTAGCACAAAGAATGATAGATCTGGAATCAATGAACTTGGATTCAAATCCTAGCTCTCCTCACCATGTGTGTGACTTTGGGCAAACCATTTTACTTATCTAGGACACAATTTTTTCATGAATAAAATAAGGGCATTGGACTAGATGATCTTTAAGACCCCAATCAAGTTCCATAAATTCTGTGAGCCTAGGAGTAGATTAGCAACTATCAGCAAATAAGCCTTGACCTCAAAATCACAAGTGTATAGAGCTTCAGGGAAGAGAAGGGGAAAGAGATGGCAAAGTGAAAAGGAAAGGAAAAGGATTACCTGTTGCTATGAACTACTTTGCAACCTTACTTAACAGGCATTCTTTTTTTTTTTTTTAAGTGAGGCAGTTGGGGTTAAGTGACTTGCCCAGGGTCACACAGCTAGTAAGTGTTAAGTGTCTGAGGCCAGATTTGAACTCAGGTACTCCTGACTCCAGGGCCGGTGCTCTATCCACTGTGCCACCTAGCTGCCCCATCAGACATGCTTTAAAGATTCACTTGTCTCTCATCACTTTAGGTATGATCTACTAAGCCTTACTCTAGCATTGGTGGTGTAACGATTGGAATGATGCCACACCTGCTGGAGACTTACTGTAGAAAAGCTCCACCATGAAGTGAAGGTCTTTGAAGGCAAGACCAGGAGTCTTTTCTTTGGCATCAGGAAGTGACATTTGCTTGTGGGAGGAAGAAGGGGGGAGCCTGGTGCTCTGACTGGTGCGCTTTTCCTGAGGACTCTGGAGAAGGGACCTAGAAATGCACTCTCCCTTTAATAGATAGATGAATGTAGGCCTTTCTTTCTCTCTTTTCCAAATTCTTATTCTCTTTAATAAATGCTTAAAAATCTAACTCTTGCTAAAGCTTATAATTTATTGGCGACCACTCATTAGATATTTTAGACAGACTAGCTAGAATTTTAGCCCTTAAAAGTGATTATTAAGGTTAATTGATAATGAAAGCAGATGGTTCTCTCCTCCACCTCCTTGTTATTATATCCCTTTCTGCTATCTTGTCCAACAGTTATGTGACGTTATCTCATTGGCTGTCCCCGAGGCTCTGTCCACAGCAGACTTGAGTCAGAGTCCAAAATTATGTTGAGATGCTGCTCTAGCCAGTGTGGGCAGAAATGATGGACTGTCATGATAACTACTTGATAACGATCATCGCAAAAGTTTCAACATGTTAACTTTTTTTTTCTTTCTTTTTAAAATAAAGTTTTTAAAAAATAAACCTAACCTACATTTTCCCTCTTACTGGTAAGGGATATTTGATTCCAAATCCCCATGCAAGTACAAATGAAATGCGAGAAGCTTTATGGAATGATTAGAAACATTTTATATAATCAGGAACCTTTAGGATTTCTAGAGAAGTCCCTAATACCAAGAGATAACTGAACTTTTCCTGAAAAAGAGCTTTGCTTGAAAATTGCATAATCTGATCAATGATCTACTCATTTGACAAATTATTATTGAGTATCCACTGTTTGTAAGTCTCCTTGCTAGACCCCTTTGGGGGATAAAGAGAATATGGTCTAGGCTCTGCCTGCATGGAATTTACAAGCTAGGAGGATAGAAGGAAATAAAGATAACTTCATATAGTATAACGGGAATATGAAAGTCCAGTAAGAGGCAGGAGTGTGCTGCTTTTGTTTCAGAGTAAGGCAGGATTACTCCCACCATGAAGGAGGGAGAGTTGGCCCCAGGAGGCAATGGGAATTAGGCTTAACTTTGGAGTCTGGGGTATCTTGATCTGAATCCTGGCACTTTGAATTGCTACCACTGTGACCTTCAGCAATTCCCTAGGTTTCTCAGGGCCTCAGTTTCCTGATCTCTTAAATGAGGGAGTTAGACGAGATAGCCTCTGAGCTTTCTTCTAGCTCTATTACCTCATGGTCTTCTGAATCAAGGAAGGCTATGGGGAAGAGATGACAGTTGATGTTTGCTTTGAGAAAAACACATGGTCTTGGTAGGAAAGGGCCATCCAGATAAGCAGGAGCACAAAGGAGAAACAGCAAGCGATAGGTGTGGGGAATAGCCAGCCATCCAGCTGGCAGGTGCAGGTGCCCTGAGTGTACCTGAGGAGTGTGAGATGAGCCTGGAACGGTAGGTTAGAACAAACACACAGTGGGCCTTGAATCCTAAAGGGCGGAGATGAGAATGACTGCAGTAGGGAATAAAGAGCCTTTGTAGTGTTTTGTTTGGGTTTTTGCACAAGGAAAGGGAATGCTCAGAGGTACTCTTTTAGGAAAATTAACCCGACAGTTGTGTGTAGATCAGTTTGGAAGTAGAAAAGACTGAAGACATAGGGACCAGGTAGGAAGCTTCTGCACATGTCTGGTGATAGATCATAGAAACCTGAAGCAGAGAAGTCCTGAGGAGGAGGTACTGGTTCTGGCATGATATATTGGCCTTGGCTCTAGGGCCACAGGCCCTGGTTTCCAATCTTGCCTCTCATGTATATACTGTGTGACTTTGGGCAAATCACCTAATATCCTTGGGACTCAGTTTCCCCATCTCTAAAATGAGATAACTATGTAAATGGCTTCTGAGGGCCTATCGAGCTCTGGAAGCATGAGCCTGCAATCTTGTCATGTTGTGCCATTGCTTAGTGGTGGAGCATTAGCCCTCAAACAAAACAGGGATGCGGTGGTCAATGGTACAAACACCTCAGGCGACAATATGAAGATTAAAGAATATGAAATTATCAGAGGCCGAGAGCAGGCAAAGGGGCACCAATCCAGCCTGTTAATAGAAGTGCCCAGGGTCACACAATTCTCATACACACAGATCAGGAATCTAGGTAGGTAAATCACAGGAATATCATATTCCATGCCCTCCGATCCTTTAATGTAGAAGCTTCTACATTAAAGAAAGATAAAGTGGTAAAATCTATTGGGTAAAGAATCAAGACAAGTAAATTACAGGTTAAATGACCAGACAAAAGGTTGACAATCTGAGTAAGATAAACTGGATGGGTTGGAGCATTGTGTTGTGAATAACATTTTGAGACAAAGTTTGTCTTATACAAGGTGTCTCAAAATTTAGTGCCATTTTAAGTTTTAATAGGGCACTTAGGTGGCACAGTGAATAGAATGCCTGACCTGGAATCAGAAAGAGAAATCTTCCTGAGTTCAAATCAGGCCTCTGACACTTAATTATCTATTACATTTGGTGAGTGACTTCATCCTGTCTGCCTCAGTTTCCTCATCTGTAAAATAAGCTGGAGAAGGAAATGGCAAACCATTCCAGTATCTTTGCCAAGAAAACCCCAAATGGGGTCACCAAGAATTGGAGATGACTGAAAATGACTGAACAAGAAGTCACAATACCTTTTATTAGAATTCAAATTCTTAGATCAGGTTTAAGCTATTAAAATTTTAAATGACACTTAATTTTGGGTCACCCTGTCTAGATATAGGCCCACAAATTATAGAATTTGGGGTTTTTTTGGCAGGACAATGAGGGTTATGTGACTTGCCTAGGGTCACGTAGCTAGTAAGTGTCAAGTGTCTGAGGCTGCATTTGAACTCAGGTCCTCCTGAATCCAGGGCCAGTGTTTTATCTACTGCACCACCTAGCTGCCCCCAAATTATAGAATTCTCAACTTAGCTAAAACAAGGACAGACCGGAGTCGGGCTGAATTTGCTGGCATTACATAGCTTACAGAGCCAGTAAGTATAAAGGCTCAGAATCAAACCCTGGTCTTCCTAGTCCAAGTCTAGCCTTCTTTCCATTGTAACACACTGCTTCCTCTCCTGACCCCACTCTTCTTTCTGCTTTCATTGCCCCACTCTCTTATATTTAGAATCCTTACTGCTGGGGGCGGCTAGGTGGTGCAGTGGATAAAGCACCGGCCCTGGATTCAGTAGTACCTGAGTTCAAATCCGGCCTCAGACACTTGACCACTTACTAGCTGTGTGACCCTGGGCAAGTCACTTAACCCTCATTGCCCTGCAAAAAAAAAAAAAAAGAATACTGCTTCCATGACTTGTTGGCCCACAAGATGGCCATGCCCCTCACCCATGCTGTTGATAGCTTGGTGTTGAGACTCATTTCCATTGGCCTCTTGAGCCCTAATTGTAGCTTCCCATTAGTAACAGGCATTTAAAGTAAAACACATCAGATCAGATCCATTTCATCATGACTGTCCTTCCTTTTAAAGACATGGTTTTGTCTCTGGTAGCCTTAAGTGCAGAAAACCCCAGCAATGCTTCCATGTGATTCTTATACATAATTCAGGTAAGTCATGTGTTTATTCTGTACTTCAAAGGATCCATGATCTTATTAGTGTGGGTCCTTGCTCCAGTGATGCAGATAATAACCCCTCCATGCTTTCACAATAGATGTAATTCTTGTTCATGGGTTCCTATAAATTCTCCATACCTGAGCTATTCAACACACTGGAAGTCTTCCTCTTATATTTCAATATCGTATGGTTCCCCGTGAAACACTTGCCCTTATTTATCTGTTATGCTACACCCTTGGTATTAACTGGATCACTTCTTTTCCTGTTACATAATAGACGCAATGATGGATTTTGTGGGCAGATGACAAAGAATTAGAAGCAGTGAATGTAAACCAATCCTTCTAGAAGTTTGTTAGTAAAATGAAAATAGAGGTGGGATGGATGGTGACTCAAGAGGGTAGCGGGGCCAAGGGAAGAGTTTTTGTTGATGTTTTTCAAGGCTGGGCAAACCTTGGAATGATTATGAGCAAAAAGGAAGGCAGCCCCTGGAGAGGAAGATGCAAGAGGGTAAATCACTGTAGCAAGGGTCCAGAAGGAGCAAAAAGGGATAAAATGGGATTGCACAAAGGTAAAGGGATTAGCTGAGAAAAGGGCAAAATAATAGTTGGAATCATAGAGTTTAGAACAGGAAGAGACCTTGGAGGTCACTGAGTACAATCCCTCTCATTTTAAGGATGTGGAAATTGAAGTCTAGGGAAATGAAGTTACATGCCAATTACTTTGGAACCAAACTTTGAAGTTACTTTGGAACCAAAGCTAGTAAGCATCAAAGGTCTTCCTGATGCCATGTACTCTATCCAGTATATAGACCACACTGCCTTCTTCATCTGAGACTCTGATAGTGTAAAGAAGACAATGACTAAAAAGCAAGTCCGGGTTTGCTTTAAGTAAATAAATATGAAAAACATTGGTTGGCTCAGTATCCATTCAAGCCCGTGTCCCAAGAACCTCCATCTGCATAGACAAATTGCAATGCCTGAACACCCCCAAGGAATCACAAAAAGTTAGATTATGCTTACAATTCTTTTTTTCTCTAATTCCTCCTGTTTTGTCCATTTAATTCTTGGTTGGGCTCATCATCCATATGCAGTATCTTTCTAGCATATAGCATTACCCCTGTGACTTTCTAGCATACAGCATAATTTTCTTTCTTTCTCTCTCTCTCTCTCTCTCTTTTTTTTTGGCGAGGCAATTGGGGTTAAGTGACTTTCCCAGGGTCACACAGCTAGTAACTCTTAAGTATCTGAGGCCACATTTGAACTCAGGTCCTCCTGACTCCAGGGCCAGTGCTCTATCCACTGCACCACCTAGTTGCCCCCATAATTCTCAACAACAGACATTCTTCTTTCACTTGGCTTTTCCTCCATGTATAGTCAAGATGACTTCTTTTAAAGTGATTATGGCTCTTAGCTAAGAGGCTTTGCATTGTTCTCATGCTTGAGGTAATCAGCACAAAACCTTTGTTTACATCCTAGATCTGCTATCACTTAACCAGCTCTGGAATTCAGATTCCTAGTCTATAAAATGAGAGGGTTGGAGCAGTTGATTTCGAGGTTCCTTCTAACTTTCTATCTATAGTCTTTTTTTGGGGGGGTGACGACGAGGGTTAAGTGACTTGTCCAGGGTCACACAGCTAATAAGTGTCAAGTGTCTGAGGCCAAATTTGAACTCAGGTCCTCCTGAATCCAGGGCCAGTGCTTTATCCACTGTGCCACCTAGCTGTCCCCTCTCTATAGTCTTTTGATCCTAAACAAGTAAATCTTTAGTTATAAAAATAATTCCCATAAGAATTACAAAAAAACCCAATGGATTAAGTCAGCAGAAAGTGTCTTTATCCTTCTATGTATCGCTTGTGTGCTGTAAGTAACAGGTAAACAACACGTTTGAAATTTCTAGGAAGATGATATATAGGGGGTATAGTAGAGAGAGCCTTGGGTCTGGAGTCAGAAAAACTCATCTGCCTGAGTTCAAATCGGGTCTCAGACACTTACTATGTGACCCTGTGAAAAACATTTAACTCTATTAAAAAACCTGAGTGTGAGAATTGGAATGACACCCCCTGCTGGGAAAGATATTGCAGGCAAGCGCTACCATGAGGAGAAAGCATGTGACTTGGAAACCATGTGACTTTAGCATCCAGAAGTTACATCTATAAGAACCACCTGTGGGACCTGTCGATCAGAGCTACCAACCAGTTAGCTTGGAGGGTGTGTGTGTGTGTGTGTGTGTGTGTGTGTGTGTGTGTGTGTGTGTGAGATTCTGGGAGAAGCCCCTGAGGAGGGTGCTTTTGGGTTGGAGACTTTGGCTTGGTGGCAGGGGAAGCAGATTAGGGAGAGCAGGGAGATCTAGTTCTTCATCCACGCGTTTCTCTTTACTAATCCCTAATATAGTTTAATAAATACTTAATGCCCAAAGATTGGTGCTATCTGTTTTCTAATTTAAGGCGACAACTCATTAGATTTTAGACATCATAGCTAGAATTTTAGCCCCTTACATGAGTTTCCTCATCTGTAAAATGAGCTGGAGAAGGAAATGGCAAACCACTCCAGTGTCTTTGCCAAGAAAGCCCCAAATGGGGTCATGAAGAGTCTGAAATGACTGAAAAATAGCTGAACTTTTATAATATTGGCATATGCATTGACATGTCCTTCTGTGTAAATGTTGAAGTAATTCTGAAACTTCATATGCATTTGAAACCCCCGAAATCATCTTCTGAAGATACAAGTGGTTGATTGTCAAATGTTTTCCCTTCTCAATTCACATGGGAACAGGTGTGCCTTCTGGCATTGACATTAAGGGCCACTTGTGGAACATGGGTCATGTGCTATAGCTACATCTTATGGAATGCCTCCACGACTCTGGAGTCTCAGAATTTGCTGCATCCCTCTCTTTTTTTTCTTTTCTTTTTTTGTTTGTTTTTGAAGGACAGTGAGTCACACAGCTAGTAATTGTCAAGTGTGGGGACCAATTTTTAATTGGGGAGGGTTAGCTAAGCATCTCACTGCAATATTGGGGCAAGGAAGGAGACCGGCAGCCTCCCTCAAAACAGAACAGGATTTATTTTAACAAGAATGAACTTAAAAAAAAAAACCACACACACATACACATAAACAGGATCTATAGGATCAAGGGAAAGGAAATAAAATGGGGAAAGGGAAATTATAATACCTGAAAATAATACCACCGCTCAGGAATCAGCTGAGAATACGCAGCAGCACACCTGTCGCTTTCCAGCTTCCCAATTCTCCTCCCCCAATCCCAGAAAACACCCCACACAGCCCCAGCCAATGGGATGGCCATTCTGACAGTCATATGACTGCCCTCACTAAGCTTCCAATCATTATAATTTTGCCAGGCCCATGTAGGCTTCGGGAATGGTGATGATGTGAGGTGCCAGCACCATGGCAATGGCTACAACCAGTGGGTGGAGCACCGTGTGGTTTGCCTTTCTTTTTCTCTTTACCAATTTCTTATTCTCCTTAATAAATGCTTAAAAGTCTAACTCTTGCTAAAGCTTATAATTTATTGGCAACCACTCATTAGATATTTTAGACAGACTAGCTAGAATTTTAGCCTTAACACAAGTGTCTGATGCTGGATTTGAACTCAGGTCCTCCTGAATCCGGGGCTGGTGCTTCGTCCACTATGCCACCTAATTGCCCCCCTGCATCCCTTTCTTTTCTTAAAGCCAATATCACAGAGGAGATTAACCAATATTTTATGTTATAACACGGCAGTGTCCTTCTATACTTAACCTTTTTTTTTTTTAAGAGCAATGAGGGTTAAGTGACTTGCCCAAGGTCACACAGCTAGTAAGTGGCAAGCATCTTCGGGCCGAATTTGAACTCAGGTCCTCCTGAATCCAGGGCCAGTGCTTTATCCACTGCACCACCTAGCTGTCCCCTATACTTAACATTTAAACGAATTGGATAGAGGTTACTTTCCTCAGTTAAATATAGGTTGACCTTTTTACCGCTCTGACCTTTGCCTTTCACTAAAGGAAGATTGGAACCCATATCATCATTGGCTTGGACAACTGGCCCTGGGAATAGCGGTAATGAACCCAAGGTGTCATACAAGGAAGGAAGTAGCAGAGCCCGTACTTGAGTCCATCCCAAGTCTAGTTTTCTTTCCAGTTCTACTGTTGTGCAAGCCATGATATGCTACTTTACTTTGACTCAGCTTGTCATTCACTTATGTTCAATCTACCACTCAATCAATCAAAAAGCATTTATTAAGCCCTCTAGGAAATGTTTTGGAGTGAACAGGAGGAAACAGCTATAAAAGTAGGCAGCTTCACCCCAGTGCTGTGGGCTATTACAGTTATTTCTCAAACCCATTCACATTTAGCTCTACTTCATCAGCTAATTGCACTTTTCTAAAGCTGAAAGCATCTTTGAGAGAGGCTCAGTTACAGTTAAGTGCTTTCTATGCACGCACAGGGGAACCAGAATGAAAATGTGAAACGTGACAGCTAGGTTTAGGACCCTCATTTGAAATTTTTCATCAATTTAGGCTTATCGGTATAGGCTGTTATTTTAGCCTGTGATTTGTGCCTAGCTCTGTCATGGATTGAATAAATGTGTTCTTATTTGCTGTAATTAACTCATTTCACTTGATAAAATAGGATGCCAATAAGGATGATCTCTGTCTCAGCTCAATTAGCTCAAGAGGAGATTTTAAGCTCTTAAGGACAGAAATTCATATAAGCATGCATCAAAAGTAATTGAACAAATTTGTAACAGACTGGGGTATATAAAATATTAAAGGATCAGAAAACCCAAGGTTAATTAGGTGGAAATTGAATAGTGGGGGAGATTTTTTCTGTATCATTCACATAAAATGAAAAGAAAATATTAAAATGAGCCTTTTTCTTAGCTTTTTAAAGGAGATCAGCCTAAATGAAGTATTACTCAGTTACTTAAATATTTTGGAATGTACACATACTTCACATACTTATTAATGTCAGGCACTGTACTAAGTCCTGCAGATACAAAAAAAAAAAAAAAAAAGGAATAAAACATGATCTCTGTCCATAACAAGCTCACATTCTATTGTGAGGTGGGGGTAGAATACTGAGAGACAGAATGCAGAAAACTGTACCTAACAAGATATATGCCCTATTAATGGAAGGACTAGCGGTGGGAATGACCAAGGAAAGGCATGCTGTAGAAGGTGGGATTTGAGCTGAGTTTTGAAGGAAACCAGGGAATCCTGGAGGTGGGGATTAGGAAGGAGATCATTCCAGGCTTAGGAGATACCTAGTGAACAAGCACAGTCTGGAGATGGAGTGTTGCATGTGAGGAGATGTTAAGTTACTTGACCAAGGTCTCAGGCAGAAAGCACAACTAGGATTCAAATATGTCTACCCCACCGTGCATCTCCAAATGTGTTGCTATCTCTTTTCTTTGAAAAGGTAGGTCCTGAGAACAAGGCAGTGCTGCCGGGAGGGCCCTGTCCTCACTGTGGCTGCCTCTTTCTCCTGAGAGAGGAAAGGGAACCACGGCCAGACAGCAAGGATCCCCTACTGTAACAGGGGAATACCACCTTCTCCAGCATCTTAGGGAGGAAACTGTGGCTGCAGCTGAGGTGGGGCATGGCCACCATTTTGAGGGCATCTTCTCTCAGTTCCCAAACAGAATTGCTGCTTTACAATCGAAGTCCTGGCTTACTTTTTTTTTTTTTTTTTGGTGGGGCAATGGGGTTAAGTGACTTGCTCAGAGTCACACAGCTGGTAAGTGTCAAGTGTCTGAGGCCAGATTTGAACTCAGGTCCTCCTGAATCCAGGGCTGGTGCTCTATCTATCGCCACCTAGCCACCCCCCCCCCCCCGGCTTATTTCTGAGGTATCATTCATTGGGCCCTGCCCCTCTTGCAGGACCAGTGAAACACATTGGGAAAAGCAAACGTAAAAGGAGGTGATGCACCACTAGTGGAGAAGATATTCATGACTTGAAAAAAAAATTCTTCAGATGTAACTGACCTGAGTGACAGTGCTATGAGTATGGTTCCCACTGCTCTCCATTCTGCTCAAAATTTTATTTGTACCTTCCGGTCCTCATACCAGCCTATCATGTGAGCTTCTTATTCAGATTGGTTTATAGAATCAGGTTATATTGGTTTACAATAATAATAAAAGCATTTATATTTCCTTTTAAGGTTTTTCCAAGCATTTTCCAATTTTATCCTCATACCCATGGAACATAGATAGGTATTATCTACGTTTTACAGATAAGGAAACTGAGGCAGACAGAGGGTAAATGATTTGGCTGTGGTCCCACAGCTAGTAAGTACCTAAGGTCCAATTTCAGCTCCCAGGTCTTTCTGCCTTTTGGTCCAGAACACTAGAATAATGGAATCACCAGTTGAAGGATTTTTCCGATCATGGCTTACAGTAAAGTCAGACTTCAGTGCTTAGGAGTGTTTTCTTTTGACATTTTACAACTTGTTGGACCATCAAATCTTTGTCCTCCAAAGATGTTAAAATATGTGTTTGAATCTCACTTAATGTGGAAGTGATACAGTTTACATAGGTACTTAATGACATTGATAGTATCTTAATGTAGAATTTGTTTCAAGTCAAACAACTACAAGTAAAAATCTCTTTAAAACAAGTATCATTACAAAGGGTTCTCTATACAAACATAGAATAAGCTATTTTGATAGAAATCCTGCCTAACATTTTTTTTTTTAGTGAGGCAATTGGGGTTAAGTGACTTGCCCAGGGTCACACAGCTAGTAAGTGTTAAGTGTCTGAGGCCGGATTTGAACTCAGGTCCTCCTGACTCCAGGGCCGGTGCTCTATCCACTGCGCCACCTAGCTGCCCCCTGCCTAACATTTTTTAAGAAACTTTAAAAAAAAGCCATCCTTTGGCCTAACTCATTCTTTGTTTTTGTTTTTTTGTTTTTGTTTTTGGTGAGGCAATTGGGGTTAAGTGACTTGCGCAGGGTCACACAGCTAGGAATTATTAAGTGTCTGAGGCTGAATTTGAACTCAGGTCCTCCTGAATCCAGGGCTGGTGCTCTATCCGCTGCACCACCTAGCTGCCCCCTAACTCATTCTTTATACAAATATGAAAAAAATCAAAGTCTAGATAAGTTATATGACTTACCTAAGGCCACATAGTAAGACATCATGTTAGGAAAAGGAGTAGAATTTGAGTCTTCTGAGTTCCTCACCCAGTACTGAGTTGGCGGTCTTGAGTTGTGACTAATAAGCCATTTAATATAATATGAGAGAAAAGCTAAGTAAAAATTGAAATACTCTGTAAATAAAAGCTAACCCTTTTTCTTTTTTTCATTTATTTACAATTTTATTTTTCCCTAATTATACATAAAAACATTTTTTAACATCCATTTAAAAAAACTTTGTGCTCCAAATTCTCTTCCTCCCTCCCCCCACCTCTTAAGAAGGCAAGCTATTCAATATAATTTATACATGTGTAGTCATGCAAAACATTTCCATATTAGTCAGGTTGTGAAAGAAAACAGACCAAAAAAAAAACCTCAAGAAAAATAAATTAAAAAACATTGTGGTTCAGTCTGAATTCAGATACCATCAGTTCTTTTTCTGGAGACGGATCACATTTTTCATCATAAGTCTTTAAGAGCTGTCTTGGATCATTGTATTGATGAGAATAGAAAGCCATTCACAGCTGATCATATTACAATATTGCTGTTACTTTGTATACAGTACATTTCACTTTGCATCCGCTCATTTAAGTCTTTCTTGGTTTTTCTGAAAGCATCCTGCTTATCATTCCTTATAACACAATAGTGTTCCATCATAATCACATCCCACAATTTGGTCAGCCATTTCCCAATTGTTGGGTTTCTTCTCAATTTCAAATTCCTCACAGAATTTCCCTAGACTTATCCCGCTTTGAGGATCTCTGGCTCACGTTCCTTGAGCCAAGACCTATTCCAGAAAGGCTGACTGTTCTTTTGGCCTCCTTAAACGTTATGAAATAATATTTTATTTGAATTACAATGCTGTAGAATGGAACACTTCCATACTAAATATACTCAGACCTTCCTGTGATATTTTTCTATGTCATTCATTGTTAACTCCCTTAGTGCAAATATGCAGTTCTTGCCAGTAGTCATTTCTACCATACTTCCTTGCTTCCCATAGTACAAAGAGCCTTTCTACAGGATTTAAATGATCCTTTTGAAAAAAGAAATAAGATTATTTGTGTGTTGACTCAACAAGTATAATTTTCCTTATCAGGTTTGGCTTTCTGTAGTCAGATGTCAACATAACTGTTATATCCTTGTTCATGGTTGTGAAATAAAATCATTATTGTATTCTTTTATCTGGGGGGCGAGGGAAAGGTCAAAAGTTCTTTCTCACCAACAGTGTACTCATAGATTAATAAAGTGGAATAGATTGAGGGCAGGGAAGCTTCCCAAATAATTCTTGTATTCAGTGATAAGCAGATTTGACCTTAATCTTTGGGAAAAAAATACAGAAATTCTCATTGCACAGATTTATCTTTATCTTTGTTTTTACTGCCACAGTATGAATTTCTGGAATCCAACCCTAAAAAGACCATGGAACCATTGGCCATGAGCTGTTGTTGGGTTTGGTTAAATAAGCAGATCCAGACATGCTTTGGGACTTTATTACTTGGATAAATTTTTTATTTTATCAGAGTGGGTTGTCTTTTTACCAATGCAAATCACAACCCATTTATGTCTTCTCATTCAGCTAAGTTCTTGCCCTTATCCTTCCATGAATATGCTACCAAAGAAAGATCTGATATGCTAGAGCCCTTGCTCTGGTTCTCCTTATTAAATGTATTATTTAGGTACCACACCCGGGCTATCCTTCTCTGTGTTATTATTTCCCCTTCCCATATAACTCAGCCACCTCTTTTTACAACATACATATCCTGAGTGAAGCAATTTTTAAAATAATTTTTTCCCATTTAAATTCTTGTTATAGTCTCTTTATAACTACCAGATACCTTCGATTGTCATTTGAGTTACCCATAGTATTCTTCTAAGGACCTGGTGTTCCATGATCTGCAGTCATGTCATTGCCAAGAAGGTGACCATGGCCATGCCTGCCTCAGTTTCCTCAGTTGTAAGATGGGATAATAATACCACTTAACTCCCAGGGTTGATGTGAAGATCACATAAGATAATATTTATAAAGCACTTAGTGCAGTATCAGCCACATAGTAGGTCCTTAATACATGCTTGTTCCCTATTTTATCTATCCAGGAATCTTGTTTGATCTTGATATATAAAAGGTTAACAGATTGTTGAAGGAGAATCTCTAGATCATCGAAGGAGAATCTTTAAGCATCCATTTTGCAATATGGAGTAATGCTTTTTTATGATTAACTCACATGCATACATATACACATACACAGACACAGACATAGATACAGACACCAATATCCATTAAGTCGGTTATTCCATAATTCTCACTCGATTGTGTAGCTGTGAAGATGTGGTCCTCTTCTGCTTCTGCTCCTGCTCCGAAGCACCTGATTCTCTCTATTGTGCTCCACTGCTTCTTGGGTAGTCAACCTGGACATAGCCACATTCTTTTCTGATTTTTACGTGTCTTGATACATTTTATTCCACTTGTTCCATGAAAGTAATTTCTGGTAACAAACCTAATTGCCCCCATTGAGCCTCTTTTCAGTGCTCTTTTGAGTTATTTCATTTTAATCCTCTGTAGTTTGTGATATTCCATTATTTATACCAAGAGAGCACTGTTGGGAGAATGCTGCTATTCAAAAGGTGAGACTGAGCACTTTAGAATCACTGAGGGCACTGGGCAATTTCCAGAAAGCAACTTAGCTTGGAGTCCTATGCCTCTACACCTGGAGTGTGTCAATGAATAGATGGATTAATGTCAGCCTGGAAGGCAGTTATAGTGATGTGCTGTGGGATGCTATTATGATCAGCATTTTTATTAGGGAAACAATCCTTGCTCTTAAGGAGCTGGCATTCTTATGGGAGAGACAGTGTGTGTGTATATGTGTACATGCATACATATACATGTCTACATATGTCAACACATGTGGATAGGACACTTGCATAGCAGATTACAAGGTAATCTTAGATCAAGAGACACTTAGTGTTGAAAGGATCAGGAAAGATTTCATGTAGAAGTTACTCTTGAAGGAAACTAGAAACTCCAGTAAGTGGAGGTGAAGAGGGAGAACATTCCAAGAATGGGGAACAATCAGCACAAGGTCACAAGGATAGAACATGGAGTTGAATAGAATATGTATATTGGATGGAATAACCCAAATTCCAAAAAGAACCTGACAACCCAGTCCAATCCACTCCAATGTGATGAAAGTGTATGTGCTACTTCCCCTTCTTATTTGTTGTATCGTAAAATGGTATGACAGGTGCAGAAGATTAGCAGAAGTATAAGTAGTCCAGGACAGTATAATTAGCTAAGAACTGTCCACAGACTCAAGAGCCCTGATTATGCAAATATAGCTTACCATACCATGCATAGGATCACAAATGCTTCCATAGCTTGGCTCATTGATTCTTTTTTCCTGATTTTATTTCTTGGATATCCCTTGTTAGAAAAATCTGCCATTATTAGCCTCTTCTTTTCCTTCTAGCTGTGTCTTACTGTTTAATGGAACTAACATTGCTCCTCATTCCAATAAAATGTTAGCACCTTCTAAAACATGGCAGCCCCTCTTCTGCCAGTTTGTAGCATTTTAATTTCATTCAGTCAAATGCAACATACATTTATTAAGAATACTGACAGGGGCGGGCAGCTAGGTGGCCCAGTGGATAAAGCACCGACCCTGGATTTAGGAGGACCTGGGTTCAAATCTGGACTCAGACACTGTTTGACCCTGGGCAAGTCACTTAACTCTCATTGTCCCCCCCCCCCCAAAAAAAAAAAAAGAATACTGACAACTAAGAAAAGTGGAAAAGGCTTCTCAGAGTAGGTGGTACATGGGCTGAGACTTGAAGGAAGCTGGAAATGTTAATAGGCAGAGGAGATTAAGGAGTGCCTTCCAGGCATGTCCCCAGTGACTACAATTTTCACATTTTCCACAACCTAGGGAAACGTAACCTATGTTTATGTGGCCACAATGTTCCAGCAGTCTAAAACTGGTCTTGGTATCTTTGTAGCTGCCAGTGTCTACAGCTGGAGAATCAGTGGTTCTATGGGCAGAACCATTGCACTATCACTCGCCAACTGGTTCTGTCCACCAGATTTTCTTTTCTTTTCTTTAAAAAAAAATTTTTTTTTTATGTTCACCAGATTTTCTAGCAAATCTTCTAACAAAGATATTTCCTGGGTTTCTGTCTCAGATCAAACTTTTCTCCAGCAATTCTCATGAATTCCCTGATGACCAAACTAAAGTTGCTCTGCTAGCCTTTCACATTTGAGACCTCCTCACCATTGGCTATGACAGAGAGCCCCCTACTGGGTGACTTTGACCTGTTTGCTTTGGAGTGTCTCAGGACCCTGGCTTAGGTGAAAAAATTCATAGATTGTTTCAGGACCTGAGGCAGGGGCAGAATTCAGTTAGGGACTTTTCTAGCTTACTCTAAATAGTGAGTCAGTATTAAATTTTCAAGGAAGAAAATCTAATGGATTAATTTGTCCAAAGTGTTTCCCCCCCATGCAATTTGGGTTGAACTCACAGGCAGGGAACCAGTTTCTTGGTTGGCCTGATTAAGTAGTCTCCATGTTGAATACCAACTTTGGTGGATCTCCTCCAAAGGAATAAGTCATATAGCCAGCTCCAAAACCCTTTGATTTTCCCAGGATCATCATGCTCCAGATTTGCTTCTCTGTATCTATAGCTACTGGATGTCATTGAGCCAAATGGTGAGAGGTCTCATTTCCCCCCCAGCTCTTCTTTTAGGCAGGCACCTTGTTCCTGACATTGTTCCATAATATTTGCCATGATTTTAAGGCAAAGGAGAAACATTCTTCCAGGGTCCTTGTAGTAAGGAGATGCCCACTCTTCTCTTTTCTTGCTAAAGAGGATGGTAAGACATGCCAGTGGACACGTCTTTAGTGTAAACCCCTCCCCCCCACACACACATATATTCCTTCCACAGTCTAGCATCCTAGTCATGTCTATTTTCATTTCCAGATAGTCATTACCTGCCGCTGTTATTGGATCCCTAAGCTAGGCTGAAGTCCCTTATGGAAAGGAATTTGTGTGTGTGTGTGTGTGTGTGTGTGTGTGTGTGGTTTTTTCAATTCAATTAAATTTTTTTGCAACAAAAACATTTATTTTATTTTTTCCAGTTATATGTAAGGCTAGTTTTCAACATTCATTTTCTTTCTTTCTTTCTTTCTTTCTTTCTTTCTTTCTTTCTTTCTTTCTTTCTTTCTTTCTTTCTTTCTTTCTTTCTTTCTTTCTTTCTTTCTTTCTTTCGCAGGGCAATTGGGGTTAAGTGATTTGCCCAGGGTCACACAGCTAGTAAGTGTCTGACGCCAGATTTGAACTCAGGTACTCCTGAATCCAGGGCTGGTGCTCTATCCACTGAGCCATCTAGCTGCCCCTCAACATTCATTTTCATAAGATTTAGAGTTCCAAAATTTTCTCCCTCCCTCCCTTTCCTCCCCCCTCCACAAGACATCAACCAGGTTGTATATGTACAATCCACCAGTGCTCTTTTATCAGTTTTTTCTATGGGGGTGGATAATATGCTTCATCATTAGTCCCTTGGGATTGTCTTGGATCATTGTATGCTGAGACTAGTTAAATCATTCACAATTGCTCATCATATGGTATTGCTGTCACTATGCACAGTGTCCTCCCAGTTCTGCTCACTTCACTATACATCAGTTCATATGAGTCTTTCCAGGTTTTTCTGGAATCATCCTGTTTGTCATTTCCTATAGCACAATTCCATTCCACTACAATCATATACCACAGCTTCTTCAGTCATTCATCAATTGATGGACATTCCCTTTATTTCCAATTCTTAGCCACCACAAAGAGTTGCTATAAATATTTCTTCGTACCCCCTTTTCTCTTTTAAAATTTTATTTATTTATTTATTTTTGTGGGGCAATGGGGGTTAAGTGACTTGCCCTGGGTCACACAGCTATTAAGTGTCAAGTGTCTGAGGCCAGATTTGAACTCAGGTACTCCTGAATCCAGGGCCTGTGCTTTATCCACTGTGCCACCTAGCCACCCTGCCCTTTTCTCTTTTCATGATTGCTATTGTTAATTGTTTCCCTCTATCCTATTCCCTTCCCCATGATATTTACTCTATTACCTATCTTCTTTCACTTTATCCCTCTTGAAAAGGGATTTGCTTCTGTCTGTCCCCTCCCCCAATCTGCCCTCCCTTCTTTTGCCCCTCTTTCTTTATCCCCTTACCCTCCTATTTTCCTGTAGGGTTAGATAGATAACTCTACCCAATTGAGTGTGTATGTTATTCCCTTCATGAGTCAATTCTGATGAAATTGAGGTCTTTGAGCCAATTCTGATGAGAGTTAGGCTCATTTACTGCCCAGATTAAATAGATTACTCTACCCAATTGGGTGTGTGTGCTGGGTAGGTGATTCTTATTTGTAATCCTAATTCCTTTGCCCTCTGGAATATCATATTCCATGCCCTCTGGTCCTTTAATGTAGAAGCTGCTAGATCTTGTGCTATCCTGACTGGGACTCCATAGTACTTGAATTCTTTCTTTTTGGCAGCTTGCAATATTTTCTCCTTGACCTGAGAGCTCTGGAATTTGGCAATAATATTCCTAGGAGTTTTCCTTTGGGGATCTCTTTCAGGAGAATTCTTTCAATTTCTATTTTACCTTCTGCTTCTAGAATATCAGGGGAATTTTCCCTGAGAATATTTTGGAAGATGATGTCAAAGCTCTTTCCTTGATTATAGTTTTCAGGTAGACCAATAATTTTCAAATTATCTATCCTGAACCAATTTTCCAGGTCAGCAGTTTTTCCAAGAAGATATTTCACATTGCCCTCTATTTTCTCATTCATTTGGGTTTGCTTTGTTGTGCCTTGGTTTCTCATAAAGTCACCGGATTCCATTTGTTCAATCCTAATTTTTTTTTTTTTGGCAGGGCAGTGGGGGTTAAGTGACTTGCCCAGGGTCACACAGCTAGTAAGTGTCAAGTGTCTGAGGCTGGATTTGAACTCAGGTCCTCCTGAATCCAGGGCCGGTGCTTTATCTACTGCACCACCTAGCTGCCCCATCAATCCTAATTCTTAAGCAGTGGTCTTCTTCAGAGTATTTGTACCTCCTTTTCCATTTGGCCAATTTGGCTTTTCAAGCTGTTGACTTTTTTCTCATGTCTTTCCTGCATCACCCTCATTTCTCTGTCCATTTTTTCCTCTACCTCTCTAACTTTATTTTCAAAGTCCTTTTTGAGCACCTCTATGGCTTGAGACCAATTCATATTTTTCTTGGAAACTAGATATAGGGGCCCTGACATTGACATCTGCCTCTGAGGGTGCACCTCGATTTTCCTTGTCACTAAAGACATTTTCCATGGTCCTCACCTTTCCCTGTCTGCTCATCTTGCCTTTCTTTTACTTGACTTTTAGTTCCTTAAAGTGGGGCACTGTTTCCAGGCTGCACTATCCCAAGCTTCAGAAGGTCCCAGGTGGTATGATTTAAGGAGGAGCAGGTTCTTCACTGAGCTGGCCTGTTCCCTGGTCTGTAGATGACCCCAGACCAGCTTGCTAATCAACCAGCTTTGTGTGTTGTGGTTGTCAGCTTCAACGAGCCTGTTCCCCTCCCTGACCTGGGCCACTGCTGCTTAAGCCTGCCTCCTGGTTCCCAGCAGCAAGTTCTACTTCAGCACCAGCATAGACTCCTGTAATCTTCCCCCTGCCAAGGGTTTAGCCGTCTCACCAGACTGTGAGCTTAGTTCCAGATGACACTGGTGATGCAGCTGATTCAGAGGCTCTGGGTGGGGGGGGGGGTCTCTTTCTCTGGCTAGGCCTTCCTGGGACTGGATCTGTGTCAAGGTGACTGTGGGGTTGGGCTCCACTCCTGTCTCAAGCACAGCAGCTCCTTCCTTCTGACCTTCCAAGCTGTCCTTGGTTGGAAGATGATTTCAGCACATTCTTCTGTGGGTTTTGCTGCTCCAGAAATTGCATTATTTGGATGTTTTTTGGAGCAATTGTGTCATGAGTTTGAGAGCTCACCTAGGAAGCAATTTATAATCCTATGGAAAGGAATGTGACTGAGGAGTGACCATTTCTGAATAGTATACCAGCTGCTGCTGAAGCAATGAATGGATGGGTCTGAAGGCTTAGGGAGATGTGAAAGAATATTTAAAGGCTTCTTGTCCTGATATGCCTTTAAGTGAGTTTATTCTCCAAGCCTCAATGTCCTCCTTTGGAAATTTTACTGGATTCTGAGCCCACCAGTCTGAAGGGATTCACCCTTAGCCAATACCTGGGCCAGTGGCTAAGGAAACCCTTTGATAAATTCTCATCACTGAAAAGATTCAAGTAAAAAAAATGTGGGGAATTACATTTTGTTTGTGCTACCATTACATTTAATTCCTTTGTATACAAGATTATGTTTAAAGAATGGGCTAAAGTTTGAATTAAGCTTAAAATGTATTTAATACATTGGTGTAATTGAGTATTCTAATAACCTTTAATTGGACATTTGTAATGAAGTTTATCAGATAAGATGGATTTAGAGTTAGAGGACACAAGACATTGCAAACATGAAGCCTTTAAAATTGTTTAGCAAAAGAAATATCTGAAATGATCACAGTATAGAGAAATGAGACAACAGATATTTTTGACTATTTCATTTTAAAGTTTACATTTTTGGGGCAGCTAGATGGCACAGTGGATAAAGCACCGGCCCTGGATTCAGGAGGACCTGAGTTCAAATCCAGCCTCAGACACTTGACACTAGCTGTGTGACTCTAGGCATGTCACTTAACCCTCATTGCCCTGTCACCCCCCCACCCCAAAAAAAAAGAAAAGAAAAGAAAAAGAAAGTTTGCGTTTTTTATGTGTTACGTTGCTGTGTAATTTTTGTATTCTTGGTGGCTAGTTTTTTGTCTAAAAATCTTTTTGGAATATTGCTTAATGTTTTAATTTTATGATAGTGAAGCTTGTATTCAGTGTTTTGCCAAGATCCTACCAAGCTAGAAAGGTTTCTAGTACAGGTTCAGTAATAGATTGTGTCAAGCCTAGCTAAGGTGGCTGAACCTATGATTTCATGGGTACAATAAGCTTCTGGGTTTGTTTGTTTTGGGTTTTTTGTTTTTTTGGCAGGGCAGTGAGGGTTGAGTGACTTACCTAGGATCACACAGCTAGTAAGTGTCAAGTGTCTGAGGCCAGATTTGAACTCAGTTCCTCTTGAATCCAGATCCCGTGTTTTGTCCACTGAGCCACCTAGCTGCCCCCGCAGTAAGCTTTTTGCTTTTTTTTTTTGGGGGGGGGGCAATGGGGCTTAAGTGACTTGCCCAAGGTCACACAGCTAGTAAGTGTCAAGTGTCTGAGGTCAGATTTGAACTCAGGTCCTTCTGAATCCAGGGCCGGTGCTTTATCCACTGCGCCACCTAGCTGCCCCCGCAGTAAGCTTTTAATAAAGAACTTTCTCTATTAATGCAGGATCATACCTTCTCTTCAAGTTATAGTCTCAGAATTGCTCAGAGGACCTGCTTGGGGGCCACATTCTTGGTGTGTTTGATATGCAGTAGGAATTTGGATCTTCTTAACTATAGAGCTGGCTCTCTATCTAATAATCCATGTTGAATCTTAAATGAAACAAATACTGTGGTCAAATCACTGTCCCTTAACATGTGACAAACTTTTGGGGGTGGGGGGAAGGGGGAGAAAGAAGGTGGTAGGGGAAGTCTGTGGAACCCAAATTAAGAACCCCCTGGTCTAGAGCCTGGTTTCTAGTAGCATAGCTTTTGAGGATCCAGGATCTTAAGGTAGACATTAAAAGCTGTGTTACTGCATAGGGAACTCTAGAATGGGAAGAATGGGTTCAAATGTGACTTCTGATGCTCACCACTTTGGTGAGATTGGGGAAATCACTTCACCTCCATGGTCTCATTTTCCTCATCCATAAAATAAAAAGGGGATGTAGACTAGATGGCCTCTGAGGTCCTTTTGAGCTCCATAATATGATACAGGCAGGATTTTAGTAGCCCTATTTCATTATTAAAGTAATAGCATAGACAATATAGCTGTTTAAATACTTGAGAATTGTTCAAAGAAATGGGAATTATGTAGCAGCACTTCTTTTTTTTTTTTTTTAGTGAGGCAATTGGGGTTAAGTGACTTGCCCAGGGTCACACAGCTAGTAAGTGTGTTAGTAAGAGTCTGAGGCCAGATTTGAACTCAGGTACTCCTGACTCCAGGGCCAGTGCTCTATTCACTGCGCCACCTAGCTGTCCCAGCAGCACTTCTAGTAATAGTGAAGGCCTGTCTACAAATTAGATACCCATCCGTTGAAGAATGGCCAAACATTGTGGAACAGGATTGTCTGTGCCTTCAGAAATGGAAATACTGTGAATTTAGACAAGCTATGAAACACTTACATAAACAAATATAAAGCAAAAGAAGTAGAACCAAGAAGACATCATCCCTAATAACTAAAACATGTTCAAAAGAAACTGAATACTGGGTAAATAAAATTACCAAGCTTGGGCATGGAAAATGTAAACTCTCCTCTTAGTAGAGATCAGGAATGTAGAGGATTATGTAAGTTCCAACATGGTTGGATGTATTATTTGATCTTTCTGAATTTTTTTCCCCTCTAAGTTTTTGCAGTAAGTAATGGTTCCCTGGGGGAGAGGAGGCCCCATTTAGAAATGAGGATCATGGGGCAGCTAGGTGGCACAGTGGATAAAGCACCGGCCCTGGAGTCAGGAGGACCTGAGTTCAAATTCGGCCTCAGACACTTAACACATACTAGCTGTGTGACCCTGGGCAAGTCCCTTGAGCCCAATTGCCTCTCTCCCCCCCCCCCCCCAATAAAATCAGGATCATGTTAAAACAAAATGTCAACAAAAATAAGATTAAAAAAAATAAAAACAACAAAAACAGATATTAGTTATAGGGTATATTTTCCCAAGTGAATACAAATAACATATTCAATTTTTGTTTGCCTAACCACAGGTATTTTGTGGAAGAATAAAATTCAATAGTCTATTAAGTGGTGATTATATGTCACAACTGTGCAAGGTAGTGGGGAAACAAGGAAGAAAAGCCAAAACAGTCCTTGTCCTAAGGGAGCTTACTTTCTAAGGGGGAAGACAACACTCATAGAATTAAATAGAAACTATATCTATATCTCTCCCTGTGTGTACATACATACCCACAAAGTAACTTTAGAGGGAATCAGTTTTAGCAAAGGTCATTATGGCCAATTGTTTGGCTAGTTAGAGAGGGAATTCTTGTTTACACATGATTTGGGCTAGATGACCTCTGAGTTCCTTTCCAATGCTTAGATCTTACTGTAAGCTCCCTGAAGGCAGGGACCATGTGTTATATCACTAAATGTGTTTTTGCAAAAGTGCATTGGAACTAGTATTCCTTTAGTAAATATTTTTTTAACCATTAAATTAATGAACTGAGATAGACAAAAAAATATGTAAGCTGGTTTTGTGTATTTTTGTTATCAAGGGTGTGTGTGTGTGTGTGTGCGTGCGCGCGCACGCGCGCCGTGTGTACACACAGTAAATAGTAAATAGGAAAGGGCAAAATCACTCCCCTGTCTCCATTGTCTCATGCTCAATATAGAGACCTTGGCCACAAATACTGCATCCGGGATGTATATAGAGGAACCCAAGGATGAAGCTAGAAAAGGCTCAAGGCAGAGAAGCTGGCCATGGATCCCTCTCTCCTGCATATCTGAGACAGATAGAGAGATGGAGACAGAGAAGAGAAAGAAAATGATTTAGAGTAAAAAAAAATAAAAAAGTTTGACTTCTTCCTCTGCCACTTTCAACATGTGTGAACTTTTACAAATCCTGTTAAAAATGTTCTCTCTTCAGAATAGGGTAATATAAATAGGCTGTACCAGGTAGAATTAGATTGTATGAATTTCCTCTTGCAGAATACTAAAAACTGAAAATCTTTATTTTCAGGACTATTAACATGTCATTGAACTGAATTCTGAAGTGCTGCACTAGGCTCACAGAAAGTGTGTTAGAGCTTTAAAAAAAAATGACCCATAAAATAAATTTATGAGCTAACATTTTGTCTGTCCCCCAAACACCTCCAATGATATGTTTGGACTAATAGGTTGCAAGTATGGAGACATTATATTTATGAGCAGTGTTTTAATTTCTAATATAAATATTGGATCAACAGTTAAATTTTACTCAGAAATTGAGAAAATAACACATTATAAATGAAAATCTACTAGGGGAAAAAAGGAAATGGCTTTTTTGTTCAGTATACTGAGACTGTACTTTGCTGATACTTTTAAGAGCTTCCCCCCTAAACCTTCCCCTCCCCCCTACTTCAAAGGAAAACTTCCTCAGCAGAGTTGTGAAGAAATGAGGAAATGGTTAGCAGCTGTGAGCTGGAAGGAAGACAAGGCCTCCTGATGCTTTTGACCACTAGCAATCAGTTGTGGAACTGCTAGATCATTGAACGCAGCCATTAATCCTGGTTGTATTGCATTGACAAATGGAGTTCCTCTTTCTGGGCTTTCATTTCTCCATCCCACGAAATCCTACAAAATCCAATGATTGTGGTAGTAGGCTGTAAGGTTTTATCCATAATCCCACACACCACCTCGCCACCATTACCACCACTAAACTTGTCTCTTTGTGTACATTTAGAAGGAGTTCTTTTATAGGTCTCCCTATTTTCACTGTGTTGCTGCTGTCTTTGATAGCTGCATTCTGAGGTGGTGCTCTTTGGAACACATTCAGCTCCCTCTTGCATTTTCTGGTGGGCATAGAATAGTCTTGTGTTATTAGAATTTCCTTTCCTTTTCATTCGAAGGTCCTTTCCCTGGTCATTTGCAGAATTTGTTGTTTCTGAGTTGAAATGGTAAATTTAAGACACTGTGTCTTGGCATCGACAGCCTTGTTTTTTGCTTTGGTTTTGTTTTGTTTTCTGAAAGTGATCTATGAATTCATTCAAATGGTATTTCCTTTTTTGTGTTCAGGAGTTTGGGACTTGAACTATTTCTTACATTATAATATTCAGAATTTTTTTTTTACTTCTGAGAGACTTCTAATCCTCAGGTTGTCTCTATACATCCTATCTTTGAGATTACTATGTTTTATTTAAATGGAGAGCATGTTTTCCTTTGGTGTTACTACCTTTTCATTTCTCTTCTTTGTATTTATATTTCTAATGAGTTGTCATCTCTTTTGTTTCTTTGGTGAGACTTGCCATTGTAGATTCAAGTTTTTGATTCTGCCAATTATTTCTGCTATGTATGCCATAAAATTCTGTTCTCCTAATTTTCATTTCTCCTTTAAAACACTCAGGAACAGTGTGTTGTGGTTCCTTTTTCTCCTCAAATTCCAAATTCTCTCACATCAAATGTGGAGTCATTTTCTTTTGTTTTACAGTATTTATTTTTATGTTTGTTATATCTGGAATTTTGTCTGGGGTCAGTGTAATCTCCATTGATTTATCTGTTTATGTCTGCTTAAGGTCTTTGCATTTTCATCCTCCTAAAATCTTTAGTAATTGTGATCTTTTCTCTCATCTCTTTCCCCCACCCTCACCCCCACCCCCACTCACTTTCTGACTGTTTACCTCTTACGGAGGTTTGGGGGGGGGCGCTGGATCTCAAAGTGTCCCAGCCTCTTTTCAAACTTGGTAATTCAAGGTGCCCCAACCAAGGTTTCTGTCCCAATGACCTTTGGACCAACAGAATTATCCCCAGCTGAATGCTAGGCTTTCTCTCAGGCTTAGTGGAGTGAGGAGGAAGTGTGGAACCACTTCCTCCTATTATCCTTCCCTATTCCCTCTATTTCTTCACTTTGCTGCAGAAAGTGACACTTTTTTTTGGCCAGTCTATGGGTTGGGTTGGCTAGTGCATCCTTGTGACTGGTAACATGGTGGACATTGAGTGGAGGAGGTGCTGAGTGATCTCAAGGTAGGCATTAGTTCATGAAGTTGTTGTTTTTTAATTTTCTTTTTGAGTTTTTAATGTCCTAAACAAGGGAGGTAGTTAAAGTTGCTTTATCTTTGGTGCATAATTTCTCTTTTGGTGAGGTTTGAGAGGTCATGAAGATCAGAGATACTTGTTGGTCACATAGAGTTGGAAGTGACCTTAGAAATCTAGCTCCCTCATTTTTACAGGTAACGAAATTAAAAGATATTTAATGACTTCCCCAAGGTTTTGCAATATATATCTCAGGTAGAATTTGAATGCTTTTCTCCCTAACTCCAAATCCAGTGCTATATCCAGCATACCATGCTGTCTAGGCATTTTCTATCCCATCATGAGTTCTCTTAGCCTCTATCCCAGTTAGTAAAGTTCCATTTCTGCCCTTGAGGCTCCAGTCATGGAGGTCTAAACCCCCTTGAGGGTGTTTTATGAGTCTCCCTGCCAAAGACAAAAACAGCTGTGGTGAAATCACCCAGTTCAGTTCCATTATTCCTCTATCAAAAATATTTAGCAACCACACTACTTGAATGAACCTGAGACATTTGAAAATATCTAACATAAATAATATCAGTATACTTCAGCAATGCAATTTAACACATGGTATTCCATTACTAGAAATATAAGGATGCAAATGAAAATAAGTGTCTCTGAATGAAAGCAAAGTAGAACAATGATGGGGGGGTGGGGTGGAGGGAAGAGTAATTTACTTTATCTACTTTCACTCCTAGAAAATAAATTCACAGTTCTTTAGGTGAGTGAAAGTAAAACTAATAGCATTCCTTCATCAGATTGTCTTCTCATTTTGGTCCTGTGAAAGCAAGTGATTGCATTTTAGACTGAAATTAATTTTATTTATTTATCACATGGAAAAAAGGACTAATGCCATTTGGTTATTACTTTTTTTTTTCCAGCTAGAAGATGATATCATAGCCAAACCAAAGTACTTTACGGCCGTTAAGCATTTTGCACTTAGTCAAACCTCTGATTGGCTTGTGCTTGAATTTTCAAAGCTTGGGTTTATTGGTAAGTAATTTTCCTGTTTTGTTGGAGCCAAGATTTTAGGTCGTCATTTTTAATAGCCATTAATTATGAGAGTTCTTAAGAATTTACAAAGGGATATAACTAGAAATAGTTTCAATAAAATTGATTATTTTAACAGGACCTTCTAAAATTGGTATTCCAAATAATACTAATATACCTAGATTTTTTTTTTTTTGAGGAAGAAAACTGTGCCATGTCTAAAGAGATTTAATTTCATCTCACCCACTCACAAAACTCCAAAATAGTAGTGATTTACTTTAGACAGATATATTCCTGAAAATGTTAAAGGAAAAATTCCTTCTATTAAGCCCTATTTTCCAAACAGCGTCCACCATAATAAAAATAAGAGCCAATTTTTATAGAGTGTGGTATGGTTTGTAAGATGTTACTTTACATTATTTCATTTGTTCCTTTTTTTTTTTTAATACATGAGTAGACATGCAAAACATCTCCACGTTAGCGAGGTTATGAAAGAAAACAGACAAAAACAAAACTTCAGATTAAGGAACTATCAAAAAAATTATGCTTCATTCTGTTTTCAGATACCATCAGTTCTTTCTCTGTAAATGGATTCCAATTTTCATAAGTCCTTCATAGTTATCTTGGATCATTGCATTGCTGAAAATAACCAAGTCATTCATAGCAGATCATCTTACAATATTGCTGTTATTTTGTATAAAGTACATTTCACATTAACTCATGTAGGTCTTTTCAGGTTTTTTTGATAGCATCCTGCTCAACATTTTTTTTTTTTGGTTTGTTTTTGTTTTTTTGCGGGGCAGTAAGGGTTAAGTGGCTTGCCCAGGGTCACATAGCTAGTAAGTGTCAAGTGTCTGAGGCCGGATTTGAGCTCAGGTCCCCTGAATTCAGGGCTGGTGCTTTATCCACTGCGCCACCTAGCTGCCTCAACATTTTTTTTTAATAGTAAACTACATTTATATAGGATGGATTGATGATGAGAATTGATTGATGATGGCAAAACATATGGTACTTACTTTGCTGGGCTGTTGCGAAGAAAATTCTTTGTCAAGTTTAAGGTACTATATATATGAAAGCTATCTGTTACTGTTGCAATAATCAACGTCATGGGTTTATTGTAAGGAAATATCTCTTTAAAGCACTATATAAATGTAGTTTACTATTAAAAAAAAAAGACGAGCAGGATGCTATTAGAAAAACCTCAAAAGACCTACATGAGCTGATACAAAGTGAAATGTACTGTATGAAAAATAACAGCAATATTGTAAGATGATCTGCTGTGAATGATTTGCTTATTTTTACCAATGCAATGATTCAAGACAACTCCGAAGGTCTTATGAAAAGTGCAATCCATCTATAGAGAGAGAACTGATGGTGTCTGAATAAAGATTGAAGCATACCTTTTTTTTGTTAGATACTTTATTGGAAACAAAATAAAATGATGAGTAGGATGCTATCATTTGGTCCTTCTAACCACTCTTTGAGGTAGAAAGTATAATTATCTCTATTTTATATATGAGCAAACTGAGGCTCTTCCTTAACAGAGAGTCCAGGACTCTATCTACTACATCACCTAACTGTGAAACACTGAGAATCATAATAAATGCCGGCTCAATTTAGTTTATATTAGGGAAGTGAGGGGAATCAAAGGAAGGAACAGAACTGTTATTCAAAAGGAAGGGGAGGTAACATGACAGGAAAAAAAAAAGAGGTAATGGGGGCAGCTAGGTGGCACAGTAGATAAAGCACTTGCTCTGGACAAGTCACCTTGACCCTGAGCAAGTCACTTAACCCTTAACCCCCATTGCCCAATGGAAAAAAAAAGAGGTAGGACTGACTATTTGACTGTTGTCTTCTATTTTCTCTGTTTTGGATGACCTTTGGACTAGAATAGACCAAAACCAAAACAAAAGACCAGGAGGAAGTTGAAACCAAAGGAAACTAAATAGGTCTAGATAACCTTGATGAGGTCAAGTCAGTAAACCTAGATAGACCATACATATTTCAACAATATGGAAAGAATTGGGAAATGTAATCCTGGTTACTTCTAGGATAAAGTACAACTCCTCATCCTGGCGTTTCTCATGTACCAGGCAAACTGGCTTCTTAGCTCTTCCTTGACTTCAACTTACCCTCTCCTGTTTTCATGCCTTTGTATATGGAAGTTGCCTTCCATTACTGGAACTTAGACTTCAGTCATTTCCTCCTCTTATAATCCTTTACTTCCTTCAGGGTTCAGCTTTAATGTCAGCAATTATTATTGTTTAGGCAAACCTTCCCTGATTTCACAATTATTACTGTTCTTTCCTTCTTGAAATAATACAAAAGTATTTACTTTTCTGACCTTGAGAGGCAACATGGCATAGTGGATAGGGAACTGGCCTTGGAGGCAGAAGATCTGAGTTCAGATTCCTGCCTGTGACATAACTATCTGTGTGACTGTGGGAGAGACTCTTAACCTGTCAATACTCTAGGCAAATCTCAAAGACTCCTCATTTGTTGTTGTTTTTTTAATATTTTTTCTTAAATATTGAGTTCCAAATTATTTCCCTCCCTCTAGCCCCTTCTCCACCCATTGAGAAAGCAAGCAATATGATACTCATATGTGTGAAGTCATGCACATAATATTTACTTATTAGCCTTGATGCAAGAAAAAGAAAGAAAGGAGAAAAAAGGTTCAGTCTGCACCTGGAGTTTATCAGTTCTCTCCCTGCCAGTGGGTAGCATTGTTTTTCATCATGAGTCCTTTGGAATTGTAATAGATTGTTGTGTTGATTAGAGTAGCTGAGTCTTTCTTTTTTTCTTTTTTTTTTTTTGTAGCTCTTTCACAATTGATTGTCCTTACAAAATTGCTGATACTGTGTAGTGTTCTCTTGGTTCTGCTCACTTCATTCTGCATCAGTTCACATAAATCTTCCCAGGTTTTTCTGAAATGACCCTGCTCATCATTTGTTATATTACAGTAGTATTTCATTACAATCACAACTTGTTTATTCATTCCCCAATTGACAGACATCCCTTGATTTCTAGTTTTTTGCCATCACAAAAAGAGTTGCTATAAATATTTTTGTGCAAATAGGTCCTTTCCCTTTCTCTTTGACCTCAATGACTTCTATGTTATAGAGAAGGTGTAAAACTGCATTTGTGGAATAGGGATTTTCTTCAGTCAGTGAAATCTGTCTCTGTGTATATATTTTATCATTAGGGTGCAGGGACTCTTGTTTTGTTTTTGCAGGTCCATGAGGGTGAAGTGACTTGTCAAGAGTCACACAGCTAGTAAGTGTCAAGTGTCTAAGGCTGGATTTGAATTCAGATGGTCCTCCTGAATCCAGAGCCAGTGCTTTATCCACTGCCCCCAGACTCTTGTTTTATCCATCTTTGTATTCCCAATACCTACTAAGTGCTTAACAAATTTTGACTGAAATGAATTGAATTGAATGCAATTGCTGACCTGTATCATTGAATGGGAAAGAATAATACAAGCCTGGAGAAGAGAAAATGTTCTGAATTTAAAAAAAAAAAAAAAGGATGTGAGGAGAGAATATAGTATATAATCCATATTCCACTGAGCTTAACTTTGATTCCTGATAAAGGGAATGTGTGTGTGTGTATGTATATATACATGTATATACACACACCTGAGTATCACACATTTTTATAGTAATGGATTAGATGATGCCTCTGTTGGCCAACACAACCTTAACAAGGATAGAAGTCTGCCATGAGGCTACAAGGACACAATTACCTTGCTGTTGAGTCTGTGAACTGAAGCTGCATCTGTTGGGAAAATAGTCTGATGATTATTAACCACACACTGCTTTTACCCATGATTTTATATAAAAACTTATACCCCTAAGGATGTTTTTTTTCTTTTTCTTTTTTTTTTTTTGGCAGGGCAGTGAGGGTTAAGTGACTTGCCCAAGATCACACAGCTAATGAGTGTCAAGTGTCTGAGGCCGGATTTGAACTCAGGTCCTCCTAAATCCAGGGCTGGTGCTATATCCATTGCGCCATCTAGCTGCCCCTGACCAATTCTTCATTCTTGAGATAGAGCCCAAGTGGGAATAACAAATATGAAGAAAATAAAGGACTATGGGACAGGTTTCAGAAAGTGGTGAAGAAGAGATCACAACAGTATGTACACTTACCTATGACAGCTATATAAAAATATGATGAAAGCAAGAAATTCAGTAAACATTCAGCACGTACTTTATTTTAAAGTACCTTCTATGTGTCAGGGACTGTGCAGGAAACAGAAAGATAAAAATGAAACTATCTATTCCTTCAAAAAGTTATAGAAGTCCTATCTCATGTACAGAGAACAGGAGATCAGCAAGAGGACCCAGAAATAAATATTATTTTTTAAAAGTTGCAGACCTCAAGCCACTATATATAAATGCTAGCTTTTAAAAAATTTTAATATTTAAATATTGCAACAATTTTGTATTTCACTAAAAATAAATCATCATGGCAAAGAATTGGAAATTGAGAGGGGATGCCCATCAATTGGGGAATGGCTAAACAAGTTGTGGTATATGAATGGAATATTATTGTGCTGTAAGAAAAGATAAGCAGGTGGATTTCAGGAAAGACCTGGAAAGACTTACATGAATTGATGTTGAGTGAAAATAAGTAGAACCAAGAGGACATTGTACACAGTATCAACAATATTGTGTGATCATCAGCTGTGATAGACTTAGCTCTTCTCAGCAATACAATGATCCAAGACAATGCCAAAAAACTCAGGAAGGGAAAAATACTCTCCACACATAGAAAAAAAAGAACTATGGAATCTGAATGCAGATTGAAGAATACTATTTTCATTTTTGTTGTTGTTTTTGTTGTTGTTTATTTATTGTGTTTTTAAAATTTTTTTTTGTCTGATTCTTTTACAACATGACTAATGTGGAAATGTTTAACATGATTGTTATATATAGTCTATATCAGAGTGCCAGCTGGCTTGGGGAACGGGAAGGGAAAGAGAGGGTGGGAGAAAAATTTGGAACTCAAAATCTTACAAAAGTGAATATTAAAAACTATCTTTATATGTCATTTGAAGAAAAATAAAGGTCTGATAAAAATGAAAAAAATATATAATTCATCAAATTAAAATCTAGTCTAAAAATATGCTATAATATTAGAGACCTGGCAATATTACTGTGTACCTTAATTTGCTTCACTCACATGTTATTCTCATTACAGAGGTAGCTATATCTTTTACTCAGATAGTTTTTATTGATCATATGAATGCAATTAAGAATGCATGTATTTATGTATTTCTTTTTTTTTCCTTTTTTTTTGGCCAGGCAATGAGGGTTAAATGACTTGCCCAGGGTCAAGTGGCTGAGGCCAGATTTGAACTGAGGTCCTCCTGAATCCAGGGCCAGTGCTTTATCCACTGTGCCACCTAGCTGCCCCCATGCATGTATTTCTTAAGTACCTCCTATGTACCAAATATTGTATTAGGTGTTAGAGATACAAAAACAAAAACCAGTCCCTGTTCTCAAGACACTTGCATCCTCTCCACTGTTACCCTTCCCCTTGATATGAGGAAGGGAATCCCTTTAGGGGATCTGTGAGAGGCCATGGATGAACAGGTCTGGATATTTTGTGATTTGCATATCAGTGTGGTCAAAGATCCAAGTAAGCATCTTAATAACTACCTAAAATGAGGAACTGAGATTTCAATTCTATGAAGGCTTTAGTCCTATTTTCGAGAAGTTACTCTCTCTCTTGCAAACTCATCAAGCAGTGGTCTCAGAGGAGAGTTTCTCAACCCTGAGGGGGGAAGCAAGTGAGATGGTTCTAGAGGTGGAAGGAATCTTCAAGATCAATCTTCTAGGGGCAGCTAGGTGGCACAGTGGCAAGAGCACCGGCCCTGGAGTCAGAAGGACCCGAGTTCAAATTTGGTCTCAGACTCTTGACACTTACTAGCTGTGTCACTTAACCCCAGTTGCCTCACCCCAAAAAGATAAATCTTATAGAAAATACTCTCTTTACTCAGATGAGGATATTTGAGGCCCAGACAGGTGAATCCATTTATCCAAGTTTGTAGAGCATTTTTGAGATTTAGTCCAAAGGTCTTTTTTGGTCATTCTCTTTAACTTCACTACAACTGGATCTATACTAACCTCAGGCTGCCTTAACTTTATATTTAAGGAGTCCTTTAAAAATGTATACATTTAGGACATTTCTCATTGCCATCATGATGAAGAATTATCTATGGCTTCCTTCCAATCTCATCACAACCATCGCCTCTTGCATGAAGCTGCTCTCAATCCTCCTAGCTTTTCCTGCCTCCCCTCCCCCCCCCAAATTCTCTTTTAGTTCTTGGTATATATGTTCTATTAAATTATCTGTGCTCATTGCTCCAGTAAAATGTAAGTGCCTCTTGAGGACAGGAGATTTCATTTTTGTTTATGTACTCCTAACTTAGTGGAAGTGAATAATAAATACTTATTAATTGATATTTACATGCTATATATGTGATATGTATATTTTATATGCTTAATTGGATTATTTTTCCCCCCAGGAAAGCTGTTTAAAACCAATGACTTACCTTTGATAGTGCAATTTTTAATAATGTTCTACAAAGATAAACCCATAGATTGGCTTTTGGATCATTTATTCTATGTGAAAATATGTCATCCAGAAAAAGATAACGTGAGTATTTCTTTGTTTTATAGAAGACCAAGTATGTATTGACAAAATAAGGGGACACTATGGAGCTATGAAAATGTCACTAGTCATGTTCAATGCCTTACTGAAATGGAAATTGATAGCATTGACAAGAGGCTTTGCCTGATTCTCTTGGTTGTTGGTGTCTCCCACCCCACCCTCCTGGACTCCCAAATTACTTTGTAAATATTTATATTAATCTACTTGTGTAAACATTTATCCACCTTGTAAATTGTAAGCCTCCTTAGGACAGGGATTATTCTTCTTTCATCTTTGTAGTCTCATTGCCAGCACTATGCCTTTCATGATGTGGTACCTAGGATAAGGCTAGGGACTAAGCCCATTATTTAACTGGTATAGGGAACTCCTGGATGAGAAGACCTAATGTTGATAAAAGTCATTTCCTTCTTTGCAACTTAGAATTTCAGAGAGTCTCCTAGGTCCCTGAGACATTAGGTGCCTTTGTCAGTCAGCACCTGACATTACCAGTAAGCCCTCAAGGCAGAACTTGAACCCAGTTATTCTATAAGAAATTCAATTGTGAGATTCTTTCAACTCAGTCTCTTCTGTTCTGCTCCAGTTTCCATAGATACCTGGTTTGTGATGTAAAGAAACGATTTAGAGTCAGAGGTGGTTGTTTTTGTTCTGTTGTTTTTTTAGTCTTGTCTAACTCTTTGTGACCCCATTTCGGTTTTCTTGGCAGAGATATTGGAGTGGTTTGCCATTCCCTTCTCCAGCTTATTTTATAAATGAGGAAACTGAGACAAACAGGGTGAAGTGACTTGCCCAGGGTCACACAGCTAGTAGGTGTCTGAGGCTGGATTTGACCTCAGGAAGATGAGTCTTCCTGATTCCAGGCCCAGAGCTCTAGTCACTGAATCAGAGCACCAGGGTTCAAATCCCATCTTTGCAACTTACTGAAAGGCTGAAGTCACTTTTCCTTAGGCCTCAGTTTACTCATTTAACTCCTCTGTAGGAAGCAGGGGTTGGAATGGATGACATCTAAGATTCTTTATAACTCCAAATCCATAAACTTCAATTCTTACAAAAATAGAATCGACTTGCTTTCTGGAAAATGTTAACACTCTAGCATTAACTGGGAAAAAAATAGGAGAACACTACCAAGTTCATAAGCTTGAGAGCTGGAAAGGGAGCTTCCTTCCTAGAGTCCAGCCCCTCAACATTCACCCATCCCCCTTCACACTCTCCTACCCCATGATGCTTTTGATCATTATTAATCTATCAAGTTAGTAATCCGGTAAATCAGAAAGTCAGCTCTTTGAGAGTACAAGCTTCATTTCTTGTCTTTGTATTCCCAGAAGCCAGAACAGCACCTGGCACATCCTAGTCATTTAATAAATGTTTGTTGACTGATTCAGAGATTTGGGCTTGTACCATTCCTAAATCCTAACATTGTCTAAAAATGTCACTAAAGAAAAAGCCTCTCTTCCACATTTCCTTCCCTGCCCTCATTTTCCCCACTCTGAGTACTTGCCCAAGGATGAAGGTATGAGAGAGAGAGAGAGAGAGAGAGAGAGGTGTCTTAACATGAACCTTGAAAATTGATTACAATATTCATGTTCAGAAGTGAAGTGGGACAGCAGAGGACACCTTACTGTGTTAAAAGGAATTCCATTTTTTCAAAGTTAAAACAGGTGAAGGGGGCAGCTAGGTGGAGCAGTGGATAAAGCATTGGCCCTGGATTCAGGAGGACCTGAGTTCAAATCCAGCCTCAGACACTTGACACTTACTAGCTGTGTGACCCTGGGCAAGTCACTTAACCCTTATTGCCCCACCAAACAAACAAAAACAAAACAGGTGAAGCCTGTGGACAGGCTGTGGTGTTGATCCACTCACTGCATGAAAAAAGAAACTCTAGATAAAAGGTTTTTGTAGAACCTAATAGAACCATGACATATTTTTTCAGCTGCAACTTTAACACAAGGCCATTCAAAAAAGGAAGAACGAAACCCCATGGAGTTATTAGGGAAATGAGGAAAGAGCAGGAATTATATATTATAATATTCTGTTATTTACTGAAATTAAATAACTACTTATTATGAATGACTTTATTTTAGATGAGTAAGCTAACAGCTTTCTTTTGTAGTTCAGTTTTGCTCATCCCTTTTATTTGTATCTAATGAAACAAGTGAAGTCTTAGAACCTGTCTAAAGATACTGGATTGTTTTAGACTGTTTTCTCATGTTTTTCCTCCATGAGAGAAGTTACAATTCCATGGTTGCTACATACAGAATTTTAACCCTTACTCAGAGTTACTCAGTGTTTACTTGCTTATATGAATTGTTATAGAAGCATTATGGTTTTGGGCAGGAGTGCGAGCAGACAGAACATATTGTAATTGGGAAATATTTACCAGAATAAATAAAAATCCAGTAAAATATAAATAAATGTAATATATGATTTTTAAGTCCGTATGTGGCCATCGGGGATCCTTGTGTTATGGTTTAGTAGTTCCCATTTCCAGTTGACTTTAGTACCATTGGTATAGGGGATAAAGGGCTGAACTGAGAGCCAGAAAGAGCAGCCTTCAAATCCCCACTCTGACATTTAATGACCTGTAGGATTCAGCATAGGTCCCTTCATCTCTCAGAGAAATGGCCACTCTGTAATACTTCTCGACTTAAGTTAAATGTAGCTGCATTTGGTGACACTGAGTTCCAACATATGTACAATCCCATTTACTGCCTGCCAAGAAGTTCTGAGACCTGAGTCCCCCCGGGGCAGGTCTTAACCTTCCTCAACTTTAGTTTCATCCTCCTTAAAAGAGGGTTCACAATTCCTATACTGTGAACCTCTTAGGATTGTCTTTTAAGACCAGAGGAAACAATGAATGTGTGTTTTGTAAACTAAAATAGCATTTAAATAATGATAGTAGTATTATTAAAATAAGTATAACTGAATTCCAGCATAGGGCATTCCAATATTACAAGGAAGCAAGCAATAAGCCACTTAATAAACATTGACTATGTATCAGGTGGAACAGCTAGATGGCCCAGTGGATAGAGTGCCAGTCTTGGAGTGAGGAAGACTCATTTCCCTAAGTTCAAATCTGACTTCAGATACTTACTAACTCTGTGACCCTGGAAAAATCATTTCACTGTGTTTGCCTCAGTTTCCCCATCTGTAAAATGAGCTGGAGAATGAAATGGTAAACCACTTAAATATTTCTACCAAGAAAACCCCAAATGGTGTCACTTAGAGTAGGACATGATTGAAACGCCTGAACAACAACAACAAAAATTTGCTATTAAAAGTATGTTGAATATAATTTAAATTTTCTCTGACCATTCAAAGCAATGGCATGGGGTTATCTTCGCATGCCTCAAGTATCCTTTAATGATCAATTAGTTGATAAGTATTTATTAATGTCTACTGTGTGCCACGCACTCTGCCAAGTAGTAGAGATTCCAAAAAAGGTAAAAGACAGTCTTTGTCCCCAAGGAGCTCATAGTATAATGGAAGAAATAACATGCAAAAAGTAAAAATTATTCCATATGTACTTAAGTACACAGGGCCAGCCAGGGAATGCTGGCTACTAGAATTCTGCATAGCAGAGAACTTCGGGGTATTAGCTTAGCTTAGACATTTTGATCATACAGCTTTTCTCTAAAAAGATACCCATCCTTCACTAATCAAAGAAATTTAAATTAAAATTACATATTGGCAAATTACTCAAATCTTTCTACAAATATTTAAAGTTCTGGAAGGAAATGAAATTAGTTGAATATTTTTATTTTCATTTGAAATGATTTCTCTTCTTCTCCTAGCGTGACTGCGAGAAGCAAAAACAGAAACTACGCATTCCACATAAACCTTCTCTCTTTCAACACATGGGAAAGTATTCATCATTGCCTGGAAAAATACAGAACTTGAAAGTAAGATAATTTCAATTTAAAAGCAGTCCCATCATTTTTTCTCACTTTTTTTTTTTTATTAAATATCAGATCACTTTGTTTTAAAGCCTAGGAGTAAAACGAACCTTGGGCTTGGGGTCAGAAGAAGTTAGTAGCTCTATGACTGGCCTTTGAGCCTCTGTTTGCTTATGTGTAAAAAGGAGATGTTATTATTTGCACTCTCTACCTCACAGATTTGTTGTAAAGTGTATTATATCAGTCTTATAGCTTGATATAAATGTGAGTTTCATTTCACCATTGAAGTGTATTCAGGAAGTTGACCCATTTACTAGGTCATTCTTAACAGATGGAGATACTGGACATGAACTGGTCTTTATGCATATATGGTGGAATGAGTCAAATTAAGGAGACATTTCATAAACAAAAACTGAAATAATGTTTTCAAGAACTGTAATGGGCAGCTAGGTGGTGCAGTGGATAAAGCACCAGCCCTGGATTCAGGAGGACCTGAGTTCAAATCTGGCTTCAGACACTTGACGCTTACTAGTTGTGTGACCTTGGGCAAGTCACTCAACCCTCATTGCCCCACAGAAAAAAAGAACTGTAATAAGTTTATATGTGATAGCACAAATACCACAGATAATAAGTACATGGTAGAGTTGCAGTTTCATGTGCAAATTACCTTATTGTACGGTTTTATGGAAATGCTTGTTTCATTCCCTGAACTGAAAATAAAATAAATTTATGTAATAATAATAATAATAAAAATAAAATAACAGAATAATAAAAGTAAAAGCCATCAACTTGAAGGAGAGTGACATTATTGTTGTATAGGAGAAGCCTGGGAAGTCTTCTTGGTGAATTAAGACCACTCTGCTAGAAATGACCTGTTTAGGCTATTCCTTGATCTCTCTTGCCCTCAGTTTTCCTAATTTGTAAAATAAGATGGGAATGGTTGATGTCTAAGGTGTCTTCATACCATTTTCAGAAGACTTCCTGCCAGGATAACCACCTCCTAGGTACCACCTATCTCTCAAAGCACACCCTGAAGTCTGCAAGAGGCCAAAGCAGGTAACAAACATTTGTCAGGGTAGCCCAGGCCCAGGGAGTCTGAAGGCCCTAACACTGACCTAAGATGCCAGAGTGGGCCCTGAAGATCCTGCTGCTCCTTTGAACCTCAAAGGTCTAGAGCAGGGACTAGTCTTAGGAGACAGGGGCAGTGCAGGAATCTAGGAGACTGAGGACAAGATCAAGCCAGATCTATACTGGTTTTTTTTGTTTTTTAATCATAATAGTATTTTATTATTTTCTAGTTACATGTAAAGATAGTTTTCAATATTTGTTTTCATAGGATTTTTAGTTCTATAGTTTTCTCCCAACCTGAAGACCTATACTGTTCTACCCAAAAGCATGGCAAGGGGAGAAGCCTTACCCTGGATGAGAACCCTAATTCAGGAGATAAAGATGGAGAGATGAGTAATTTAAAGAAACACTATCCATTACCAAAAATCATTGCAAATCTCACTCCAGAACAACTGTAATTAAAGATTCAAAGGAGGAAAATGGATTTACCACAAGGAATTCATGAGTACCTAGAATAGAAGCAAAATATTTTTAAAAATACAATAAAAACTCTTGAGGAAAGAGTTGGAAGAATAAGTATCCTAGTCCAACAATTCATTTATTAAGCACCTACTATATGCAGAGCATGGTGTCCTCACTTAAGAAATATACTTACTAAAAATGAGAGTAGACCAAACAAATCAGTGACTCCATGAGACAGCAAGAAATACTGAAACAAAATCAATACAAGAAAGGTAAAATATCTGGTATAAAAAACAACTAACAAAAAATAGGTCAAGGAGAGATAATTTAAGAATCAATAGAATCCCTGAAAACTATGGCTGACTTTTTTTTTTTAAACTTCTGGATGAAAATTGACAAAAGGTTTAAAAAATGGCAGTATGTAAATATAATGTACTATTATTCCTTCATTAAAAATTGATAAAAGAGACAATTTCAAAGAGTCCTGGGTTATATGAACTAAAAGAATGAGATGAGCAGAAACAGGAGAAAAATTTATAGAAGGATAGTGATGATGTAAAGAAAACCAACTTTGAAAGGCTTAAGAATTATGATGAAAGCAACAACCAACCCCATCTCTAGAGTACCTATGATAAGGCATGTTATCCACCATCTCATAGAGAGGGCAATGGACATAATTTGGGGGGTGGGGCGGGGCTATGTGGGTTAAGTGACTTGCCCAGGGTCAAACAGCTAGTAAGTGTCAAGTGTCTGGGGCTGGATTTGAACTCAGGTCCCCCTGAATCCAGGTACAGTACTTTATCCACTGCACCACCTAGCTGCTCACTATGTTCAGGATTAAAAAAAAAAAAACCACCCAAATTAAAAAAAGTGAAATTATAGTGTTTTCTTTGTGTCTATATGATCTTTTTTTTTTATTTGTGATCTTAACCCACTAAATACTTGAATTGAATTCTGTTTTGGCCCTTTGGCACTTTACCATGTTGGTTATGCTTTTGTTGTTATTGCTTATAGGTCTAGAACTGGAAGGTACATTATTGGTCCTCCAATATAGCCTCCTCATTTTCTAGCTAAGGAATTAAAGCCCAGGGAAGTTAAGTGACTGGTCTAGAGTCAACAGAATTAGAATCTAGGTCCTTTGTTTCCTGGCCCTATTTTGACCTATGCTTTAATAATTTCAAGGGTTCTTCTCCCCCCCCACACACACATTGTCCAAAACAGGCATAGAAGAAAGCATGTGCAGTCAGTTACACCTATAAACTGCTTTAAATTCTGTGTATTTGCATAATGTAAACAAAGGCATAGGCATTTTAATTCATTTTCCTTTTTGGTTACAGGATGCTGATTTTGAAAGATTCGTATTAAATCCATTCCATTCCAATCCATCGGCGAGCCTGAGTACTTCTTTAAAAGCCCATGATACGTATTCTTTGGAAAAGGCTTATCTAAAAACAGGGTTTTTCTGGGCTATCTCTCCAAAAGCTGGGGACTATATCCTCATAGAGTTTCATAATCCATTGAACATAAAGGAGTAAGTATTACTGCAAAAGCATTTACTTGTCCACATCACATAATTTTTTTGTTTTGTTTTTTTCTCAATCTTCATTCTTCTTGACTTACTCATTTGAGCCTGTTGGCCACCCTCTTCTAGATCCTTTCTCTTCTCTTCTTTCCTCCTAAGCTGTCTGATCACTCCTCAGTTTCCTTTTCAGGCTCTTTTTCCATAGCAAGCCCCAAACTTGTGGCTCTTTCCCAATTCAAGGTACTGGCCTAGGTCCTTTTCATTCTCCTCTATCAACTCCTCATCCTCATCTCCATATCCACACCCAGTTTCTCCCTGAGTTGCAGTCCCACATGACCACTGTCTAATAGATGTTGCAAACTCAACAGTGTATCTTACACATGACTGCTGAAGTGAATTTCCTTAAATGTAGACCCGATCATGGGAGTCCCCTACTCAATCAGTCAACTTCAGGGGCTTCCTATGGAATGAAATGTAAATTCCTTTGCGTACCTGTTAAAGCCCTACAAGACCTGGCACCAGCCTATCTTTCCAGACTCCTTGGTTACCACTCCATTTTTCCACTTCTGTGATCCAGCCAAACTGGCCTTCTCTCTGTATCTCTCTCATGACATGCCATCCCTCTTCCCTGAGCCCTTGCAATGACCATCCCACATGCCTAGAACCCATTCTCTCCTCAGCTTCTCCTCACAGAGCTCCTCACTACCTTTAAGACTCATCTCAAGCTTTATCATGTACATAAAACTTTTCCTGATTTTCCAGACTATAGTAGTCCTCTCTCCCCAATGGACCTGTACTTAACGACTTTCTCTGCATTTAAGTTTATTCACTTTATATGCTCTTATTTATAGATGTCTGCCTAATTATAATGTAAACTCACTGCAGCTAGGGATTGTATCCTTTTTTTGGTACTTTTATCCCTGGAGCCTAGCTTAGTGCCTGCCACATAAAAGTACTTTGTAAATATTTGTTGATTTTTTTCTCCGCTGTTGGGATGTGCCCCCACAAGTTTGTTTGGTTTTTTTGTTCCATCCCTTCTTTCTTCTTTCTATTCTTTCCATTCCCTTCCCTTTCCTTCCTTTCTTTTCTAGTACAGCTAGCTGGTGTACTGGATAGAGTGCTGGGCTTTCAGCAGGAATGTGCTTCTTCCTGAGTTCAAATCTGGCCTCAGATACCAACTAGCTTTGTGACTCTGGGCAAGTCACTTTACCCTGTTTGCCTCAGTTTCACCATCTGTCAAATGAGCTGGAGAAGGAAATGGCAAACTGCTGCAGTATCTTTTGCCAAGAAAACCCCATACGGAGTCACGAAGAATTGTGCGTGACTGAAACAATTGAACAAAGAACAATACCATCAAACAGGCCCAAACTTTCCTTCTTGAAAATATATTCCTTACTTGTTGAGTTTTGAACTCGTATACACTCTTTAAAGCTTATGTGTTCAAATCAGTTGTGTGTTCTGTCTAGCAGTGCAGTTACAATCCATTGCTCCTTCCCTGTGCTATGTGATTTTTGTCTAGATCCTTAAATTTGCCAACATGCTAGGAAGCATTTCTCATTTTTCCCGAGATCATAAGGATGTCAGTGAAGTCCACAGGCTATCCCAAGTACACTGGTTATCCCTCATATCGTCCACTTTATTTACACAAAAGAATCTGAAATACAGCCAATCTTTTTGAATTTTGTCTTTGGATGGTTTTCTTGATCATCATTTTTCTACAGCTTGCTACAATGTATAGCTTTGTTTTTGTTTTTTTGGGGGGACAGGTATGGTTTTGCAAGTGGAAATTTTCAACATCCTGGAGATAAGCTGTTCAATACCATTGTAGAAATCTTACCTGAACAAGTAAGTAATTAGCTTCCAGTTAGAGTACGAAGAAACACATTTTATTATGACTGAAACTGAAGAAGAAACCACTAATGTATCCTTTTTTTTTTCTTTTTTCATTGCAGGAAACAGATTTTTTGTCAAATTTTTTAAGAAATGGAAGTGACTACCAAGCAACCAACAATGGGTTTTTTAAAATAGGTAAATTATCTACTGACATCTGGAGATTGAAACAATTAGTTCTTTTTTTGTTTTGTTTTGTTTTAAATTAATATTTTATTTTTTCCCATTACATGTATAGATTGTTCTCAACTTTTGTTTATACAAGCTTTCCAATTTGATTTTTCTCCCTCCCTCCCCTAGAAAAACAATTAGTTCTTAAGCAAATTACAAAACAAAAAAATTATTATCTCAGTTGTTGAAATCTGTTTATGTTAGAAATACAATACTCCAAAACCAGACAATCATTGGATTTTGTAGTATAAAGTTTTTTCAGTAAAGTGAAAAGTAAAGCACATTAAACTCTAGTACTCAGTAATGAATACAACTTGAATTTTTTTATTGTTCTTATAATTACATATTGAGAAATACTTATATTCTTCAATGTTTCATTTTCTTTCTTGAGATGATTGGCTGTGATTTCAGTTAGGTAGACTGAACAAAGTCCTGAAAAAAGTTAGTTTGTCAAGATTATTCTCCTCCTCCTCAAATGTAATTTTTGTATCTCTTTAAATGCTAATACTACATTCAGATATGTAATAATTAGCACTATGGAGGTGGTACAGATATAAAGTATACATTCTCTGAATTAGGTTATATTATATCATTGAATCTGCTCATTGTGTGCATTTAAAAAACATGTCACATCTATTCCAAAAATTTTTTCCTGTCATGAATTACCTTTTTTTTTTTTTTTTGGTGGGGCAATGGGGGTTAAGTGACTTTCCCAGGGTCACACAGCTAGTACATGTCAAGTATCTGAGGCCAGATTTGAACTCAGGTACTCCTGAATTCAGGGCCCGTACTTTATCCACTGTGCCACCTAGCTGCTCCTTATAAGAATTATCTTTTAGCTGAATTATGAGTATATTCATCCACTTGTTTATAAAAAAATTTTTTTCATACAATTTTTTTAGTAATATATTTACCTTTCTCCCCCTCAACCCCACCAACCTCTCCTCTCCCTTTTCACAATGTATATATTCCTTGAGCAAAACCAAGCAACAGAATGTCCACATTTGACAGTGTGCGCGTCACTTTGTGCCCTCATCTGCCATGTTTCATCTCAAACCATATGGGCCCCAGATGAAGATCTGGAAGTGCCTTCAAGAGGTCATCTAGCCTCCCTCCTTCAGTCAAATAGGTTGTATGCATCAAGCTGGGATTTGAACCCAGATTCCTTGACTCTCTGGATCAATGCTCTTTCCAGAGAAGAGTCTGTGGGGGCTTGTCCTCTAGAAACAAAATTAATCATTACTTTTATTCTGAGTTCAGTTGCCTTACAGTCTTCTTTTTATTTGCATTATTATAGGAAATGATACTTTTTCACTCTGTATCAGTATATTTGGTTAGTGAATTTTAGTTTTTCCTAATAAGTGAACATCTCCATAGCTGTCTTCCTTTAACTGTTTTTTCATTTTTAGTTTATTTTTTTATTTTTCATAGCTTTGGTATAATTCTTTGGGATAATTCACTATCAAAAGTGTGGGGGAGGAGGAGGGAGGGAGAAAAAGGGAAGGAGGGAGGGAGAGACTTCTAAAATAATATTGTTATCTTTATTTTTTTGAGGAAGAGTCCCTTTTTGTTCAGAATATAAAGCTGCAAAAAAAGTTACATATAAAATACATAATATATATGTGTGTAAGTGTGTGTGTGTATGTATCTACAGGGCAGCTAGGTGGTGCAGTGGTTAGAGAACCCGCCCTAGAGTCAGGAGAACCTGACTTCAAATCTGGCCTCAGACACTTGACACTTAATAGCTGTGTGACCCTGGACAAGTCACTTAACCTCAATTGCCTCCCCATCTTTTATATATATATATATATATATATATATATATATATATATATATGAAATGCAATACTATAAAACCAGACAATCATTGGATATTGTAGTATAAATTTTTTTCAGTAAAGTGAGGTATAGCACATTACATTCTAGTACTCGGTAATGAATACAACTTGAATTGTTTTATTGTTCTTATAATTACATATTGAAAAATACTTATATTCCTCAATGTTTCATTCTCTTCTTTATGAGAGAGAGAGAGAGGAGAGAGAAGAGAGAAAAGAGAGAGAAAAAAGAGAGAAGAAAAGAGAGAGGAGAGAAGAGGGAGAAGAGAGGGGGAGGGGGAGAGAGAGTGAGTGAGTAGACAGCTGTAGTTACGCTTTGGAAGCATAGTACCTTAGAAAAAACTTATTTGGAGGCAGAGGACTTGGGTTCAAGTTCAGCTTTGTGTGACCTTGGTTTGGTCAGTAGACCTCTCTGGACCTAAGTTTCTTCATCCATAAAATGAAGGTGTTGGGATTATCCCTTTCCTTTTATTTGTGTCCCTGGTGCCTGTCACAGTGCTTGGTTTAATAAACACTTACTGGTTGTTTGATTAGATAACCTCTAAGATCCCCATCTTTTGTTTTAATTACTTGACAATTTAATGACAGTGTAGTTTAACGGGAACAATGCTAGACTTAGGAGTTCATAAACCCAGGTTTGGATCCCATCTTGACCATTTGTTGACCTCAGACAAGTCATTTAACTCTCCAATGCTTTGCTTTTCTCATCTATCAAATGAGGGGGAGATCCCTCACAACATTAACATTCTCTAATTTACTTCAGACTGGACTCTAAACTTTTGCCTCACATCCGTCAAAGCTGACCTGTCTGCTATGTTATTGCCCTAAAATCCACAAGTCAGTTTTAGTGAAATCATATAAAGTGCTTCTCGTAGTACATCTACTGAGCCTGTATTTCCCAAGAATTCTTTGGGAAACTTTTTCATGCATTCTCAGCATGTGCCCTTTCTAGTGGAGTTGTCTTTTTTTTCCCTTAAGTTTCATTTTATTTATTCATTTTGTTTGTTAGATAACAAGCTCCCCTATAGTACCATGCATTATATAAAAAAGAGAAAATCAACTCCATCCCTCAAAAAACAGTTTAGCAAAAGCATCTGCTAAATATATTAGAGAGAAACAAAATACGGTTTTATGTGAAAGTAGTTGTGGGAAGAATACTTTGTGAATCAATAAAGTCCTATATAAATGTGAACTGTTATTGTTTACTTAAAAGATGCACCTTTGGAAAGATTAACAACTATGTAAAAAGAAATTGAAATAACGATCAAAGATCATGAAAGAGAAATAGTCGATGTTTTTTCTATTTTTAGAATTTTTTCATTTATTTTTTAAGTCTTTTTTTTTTTAAAGGGATGGGGCAGGTGGGACAAAGTTTTGTTTTTGTTTTTGTTTTTGTTTTTTTGTAATTGTTGGTTAGTTTTGCTGTATTTCTTCTCCTTTTAAAAAATTGTTTCACAAGGATAGCTGGCTAGGTAGAGGAGGAGGAAGAGTATATTAAAATGAATTTGATATAAAAATAAAAGGTAGCAATAAAAGGAAGATTTTAATAGGCTATATTCTCCCCCCCCCCCATTTTTTTTTTAAACAACCACAGCAAGAAATCTTCATGTATACCTAGGTGGACAAGAGATCAGAAGTACATGCAATGATCAAAATATTATTTAATTAAGGTTTACATTATATTATTTCTCTTTACATTAAAATTAGATTTTGCAGTTTATCATTTATTTCCTTTTTGTTTGCATTGAATTAAAATTTTTAAAATGTATCTGTATGTCAAAATATAGTCTCTCTCTCTCTCTCCCTCTCTGTCTCTCTCTTTTTTTCCATTTCCCAAAGATACATTTGAAGATGGAATAGCACAAGGCACCATTGATCCTGCCATAGGAAAAATCAAGGCTTTTCGTTTAACCGTGCTGTTGGATTCACCTGTGTGGGCTATACTGGGCGAGGTAAGTTTAAAACTAGTTTTGCTACAAAATTCCCTTCACACACAGAAGTGTAAAGACACAGTCTGAGATTCTGAGTGTTATGGGACTTTCCTGTCAATTGGCAGTGGCTGAATAAAGTGCAATTTGTCCTCATAAATATTGCTTCATTTTTCAAAACCAACAAATTTCCTTTTACTTTAAATTAATGTAAAGTCATTAGACTTTTTAACTATGCCTCATGTCTTTTTCCAAATTGTTACTAGTCAAATACTGTATTATTCTAAACACCTAAATTCATTTTGAATGTACATTAGATTTTTTCTAGTATTTTTTAAGCAAAAATTTTAAGCAGCCTCTTAATAGTCTAGCTATCATATATGTTTATTTATAATTATTTTATTCAGACAACTGTGATTGCTAGGTTTCCTTATGATAACATGTCATGTTGGCTGATATCTTTAGGTTTTCATCACAACAACCTTTTAGGATACATAGTAAAGGTATTTTTATCCTTAATTTTCAGGTGAGGAATGTGATGATTAAACAAATCTGAGAGATGTAGTTTATGGGTAATTTCATCATTTTATAATTAAGGCCACCACAATTTCTGAGGAAAGGCAAAAGCAGCAACTAGTGCACAGGGCTTGAATTCCTTTGGAAACCTCTCAGTAGCCCTGGCAATCCAAGTGGGGCCACGCAAGAAGGTTTGCTTATTGGCAAGTAGAGTTTGGGAAGAACTGGTGCTCACTTCCGTCTGCATTCGAGCCCACAATTCTAGATATTCTACTAAACTCAGGTTTGTTTGTGTCCTTCCTCATGTGAAGAGTGTCCATTTTTATGGTGAGCAAAAAAGATAGTGATCGAATTTGTTTTCACTCTTTGTCATATCAATATTGTTCAGCAAACATGTCTTCTTCATGCTATAGGAAAACCCAGAAGATGAAAATTCTGGCAGTGAAAAAATACAATTTCCCTTTTCTTCGCCAGGAGTTAATATGAAAAGAATAGTAAATTTTGTCCATAATGTTCTATTGCTGTTGTTAATCAGTGTTTGTTGAATTCAACAGACACCTTGTATACTGGGGAGGGAGAACTAAATCTTTCTTTTTGTAGAAGGAAGGACCTGGTATATCTCTTCAGTATTGCATCCTTTAACTGTTTTTATGTACAGTAAAAGGGGGGTGGGGTGGAGATGGTATGATCCTTCAATGCATACATTTTCTTTTTATGGTGTGGACTGACAGGCTGATGACATCACTAGCTCAGGCTGTGGCATCAGGTTTCAGCATTGCACAAAATAGTGTAAAACAGCCATGATGTAGGCCATTCCCTTTCTTATCAAGGTATCTCTAACATGTTCAAAACACTTAAAAGTTGAAAAAGTACCAGGTTGGCATAGAGTATAGCTTAAAGTGTCACAAAAATAAGCACCTTAACTTGGACTTGATCTGCAGATGAACTAAGCTGAAGTTATTTTCAAATGATAACTGTCTTCTCTTCTGTTTCTGTTTCAGATATTTATCAAGGCCGCTTGAAATTAAAACCATAAGGAGACATATTTCAGAAATCTTTCTGATAGACTACCTTGAAAATCAGACCATCTATTGTTGGGAACAAATAATTATCTGGAAATAATCACTGAGGGGAAAAAAAACTTGCAAGAATGGACTTGAAAATGTAAATTTTTGAGGGTTTGTGTGTTTTTTTTTTTAAGAAAAAGATTTGAACCTTTTTATGCAGAATATTTTTGCCTTAGAGAACTTGAATAATAAGCAGGTTATGTGTAATATAAAAATAATGAAGTCAGGAACCTTTTTAAATGAAGAAATAATATATTTATTCATTTAAATAAGAATTTACTATGTCTATCTTTGTGTAATATAGGTTATATATACATACATATATATATTCATACACACATGTGTGTATGTATATAAAATAGTGCCAATTAATTTCATAATGCAGCTATGTCAACTTGACAAAACTAGGCCTTTACTGAGCTTCTACATGTCCTGAACCTTCTTGGGTGGAAGACATTCATTAGTTTGGGCATGAATTGAAGAAGTGTCAAATCCACATCACAAGAGTGGCTATAGAGGAGGAACAGCCTCTTAGCCATTACCCTACTATAAACTTCCTTGTCAGCCTTAAACCAAATATTGAGATCACTTTATATTCCTGCTATTTCTTCCCTCCCTCCTAACCCCCATGTTTCTTACCACCTTCAATGTACTACGAGATAATTTTCATGGGGGTGCTTATGATTTTGTCTCTGTGTCTCATTTGTTAACTGAAAGGAATTCATACATTTGTTAGTTTTTCACATGAGTCTTCCAAAGAGCCTAATAGGTTACCAAGAAGTTAAGAATAATTTTATAATGGCTTACCTGATGTTGGTGCCATCTTTCCTTGAGAAAAAAAAGGGGAGGATTTAATTTTATTATCTTTTTCAGGACTAATTGAGTGAATTTCAGAAAACTTTTACTTTCCTACTATAAAAGGAATATAAAATTATAGTATATGTTATATATTCCCTGGTTAAATTTTTTATATATACAATTGTACATTTTAAAATTAGGAAGGAGGGTGTCAAGTTCTACTAATAGTATTTCTACTAGTAGTAGTACTTTTCTAATCTGAGGATGGTGCACTTCAAGAGATAAGTGTTAGTAAAAATTGAAACCAACATATCTTACAATACAGAGGGGTGAAAGAAGTAATATTATTTGGCCCTTACAATAGTATGTTGGGGGAAGTAGATCTGCCCATTGTCCCAATGCCTAACAACTGTAGATGCCAGGGGGTCAGGGAAGCATATACTGCATATACTGAATGTTGCTTGTGCTGCTGTGGGTTTCCACACTGGGTATACATGAATCAGATTTTTCACAAAGCTCATTATTTTCAGCCAGTTTGCTGAAGTAGCTGCTTAACCCCTTTGCCCAAAGTTTCTTTGAAGATCATTAGAGTCCAAAATAAAGAGTATTCCTTGGAAGCAAGTTGGGCACTATAAGGGAAGTTATATTTTCCAGCTATAAGAAGGATGGTGAAAGCCATTAGCCAGGACAGCTGATGCAGCCTTCAGAGATACTTCCTCATATTTTAAGGCACTAAAAAGATGGCAGAGTTAAAATGAATAGAAGTCATGAAGAAAATAGGAGAGAACTATTGGAGAATACAGTTCTGTAACCTACCAAATATTTAATAAAATACAATTTTGACATTAAGATTTCCCCAAAATAAATTACATAGTACTTCTGGAGTCACAAATGAGAAGAGCAGGGGTCTCAAGTCAGGCACAAGACACAAAGTTTAATCACAGGATGCTGAATATATATGTGTACAGTTGGTCAGTGTATGTTTATCAGTGAAGGAAACTGTAACATTAGAACTTTCACAAAGACGAATGTCAGGAATGAGAAAGTTTTGGGGGCTGGTAACACGGAAACACTCTGTTAGTGCATTCTTCCTGATCATATGTATATAAACTGGTATATCTTGGCTACAGCCCTGCCATCATGTCCCTGGACCCCAGCTGGTGACCCTCAGCTGTAGTCAAGTACAGTAATCATGCTGTTTTGTTAACCCATTCCAATCTAACCCCCACACAGCACCCACACTAATATAGGTATTCCTCATACAAGATCAGACCGTTTACAAAATTGCTAAATCTGAGTAGGAACTTGGGCTATGTCATGAAAATCTTGGACTTGTGGAATTTTGAATCATTGAATCATTGGGCTTGTATTCCTTTATCTCTGCTTCCTACCCCTCCAGCAGTCCCATATAGCCACGAGAAGCAGCAGATCATGGTCCTGAACAGCTTGGGGGCAGGGTGTCTGCCCACTCCTACTGTAACCAAAGCTGTCTCCTTGATGCCCATAGTTCCTTCCTAAACTGGAGTCTTACGATTGGTGGATCTTATCTGGCAAAAATAATGCAGACATTGGTGTTTCCAAGATAGAAGTGCAACAGGCGACTTTTAAAAAAAAAGGATTTCTTCACTTCTACATTAGCCTACTTTGTGCTGTTCTTCAGTTTTATCTGCTATTGTGATAAAATCAGTTCTTAGACCCTGCTGCTGTGCCACTGCCCAGATCACTAACCTAGTAGCTGTCCTAGGCAGCCTCTCCAGGAGTCATTAGTATTACCATATTGGTTGAACTCATATATATATATATATATATATATATATATATATATATATATATATATATATACACACACACATATATGTGTATATGTATATATGTGTGTGTATGTGTGTGTGTATATATATATATATATATATATACATTCTTTTATAAGAATTTTGCTGATTTTATATTAATAAAGAAAACTTTCTATCTGGAGTCCTAGTGAATGATGTGTTCAAGTTGCTCACTTTTAAAGTTGCAGTCATGCTCATCATTTCCAAACTAGATACTTCAGTGAGTCTTTCCAATTCAAATTGATAAGCATTTTTAAGCATTTATGGTAGACAGGGCATTATGCTAGGAAAGGCGGAAGATAAAACATTTAGGAAAGGGATACTATCCACCTTCATGCAACTTGACTGATCAGCCTTTCTTTTGACATGAATAGAAGCTGCAGGCATCAGAAATATTCTCTTCCACGTAGAAGTCATTGCCAGTAGTAAGGCACATTAACTTTTCAGGTTCCCAAGGACTCATTGAATACACTAATATGTCTATGTCCCTGAGTACCTAATTACCAGTGCATGATTTAGGTACCTCCTGAGCTCTGTGCTCTCCTTTGCTCCCAGAAGAACACTAGCTACGCGACTTCATGCAGGTGGAGAGGGACAGCAGCTGCTCTCTGGTGGCTTCCCAAAAGGCTTGCTTACCTCTTGATAGAGGGGAGAATTCCATGGTAAAGAGCATTTGTGAAGCACATCCTGTGTACCTCAAGATGATCGGAGTCTGTTTTTTTGGGAAAGAGATGTCAAGTACACTTCTGATGCCTGCTTTTACCCTTTTGTCCATTCCAAGGACATTTACTAAGCACCCACAAGGGGCCAGGCATTGTGCTGATAACTCCATTTGGACTTTGGGCATTCCTTAAGGCAAACATGGCCCAGCTAGACAATGGGGTGTGCTGATTTGTGTCATAACTAGGGAATGGTATCTTCCCTCAGTAATGTGAGTGGCCATAAAGTCCCAAGGCTTCTGTGTGTACCTTTATCCTAACCTGCTTCTGTAAGAGAATTGGTCCAGTCATGTAACCTCTTTGGGCCTCAGTTCCTCAGCTGTTTTTAAAAAAAAAAAAAAGCTTATAAGGTCTCTCCTAGCTAAAGAAGCTTATTGTGGCATCCTTTTTTGGCTCTGTTTCCAAACTCCCCCTTGCCAGTTTGGCAGGTTGGGTCTTTTTAGAAGGCAATGAAGTGGCGCAATGGATAAAGCACCAGCAAAGATTCCAGCAAAAAAAATAAAAGAAAATACAGTATATTATTCCTATACAAGTGAAAACATTCAATATAAATGCCTACCAAGATAAAAGTAAATCCAAAATAAAAGTAAAAACTTGACACTTAACTAGCTGTGTGACCCTGGGCAAGTCACTTAACCCTCCTTGCAAAGAAGAAGAAGAAGAAGGAAGAAGAAAGAAGAAAGAAAGAAGAAGAAGAAGGTGGTGGCAATGAGTAATTACTTCACGTGTCTATGGGTAAGTAATCCTGAGGATTTGAGGTTTTTTCTGATAATATTGTTCATGACTCCCCATCCAGTGTTTTCAATCATCCAAGAGAATTCCTTTAGCCTTTAGAAAAGGGTACTTACTAAGAGGAAGCAGCTAGGTGGCCAAATAGAGTCAAGGAGATCTGAGTTCAAATCTGGCCTCAGACATTAGCTATGTGACCCTGGGCAAGTCATTTAATTTCTGTTTGCCTTAATCTACTGAAGAAGGAAATGGCAAACCACTCTAATATCTTTTCCAAGAAAACCCCATGGACAGCATTGGCATGCTATGGTCCATGGTTTAACAGAGTCAAAGACACGACTGAACTGAACAACCATTTGCTAAGAAGTTATAGGAACAATAGCTGATAGAAACACTACTGCTCCCCACCCCCTGACCCCAAAATAAGGGTGTGCTCTCTATCTTTGCACATTCAAGGTCCATGGGGAGAGTATAAAATTATAATAAAGCTTTTTTTTTTTTTTTTTTTGCAGGGCAATGGGGGTTAAGTGACTTGCCCAAGGTCACAGAGCTAGTAAGTGTCAAGTGTCTGAGGCCGGATTTGAACTCAGGTACTCCTGAATCCAGGGACGGTGCTTTATCCACTGCACCACCTAGCCGCACCTGAGAGTATAAAATTAGACAAATGTAAAGAGCATGTGGAGCTGAGGGATACCTCAAGATTCTTCACCTTGGGAATCCTTCTCCCCCCCCCCCCCCAAATTGTGGAGTCTACATGAAATTCTCCTGAGAAATAGCTCCCTACACAGTGGATAGAGTGCCAGCCTCTATTTGGGTAGATTCATCTTTCTGAGTTTATATATGGACTCAGACATATAACAGCTGTGTGACTGTGGGCAAGTCACTTAACTCCATTTGCCTCAGTTCCTCATCTATAAAATGAGCTAGAGAAGGAAATGGCAAGCCATTCCAGTATCTTTGCCAAGAAAACCCCAAATGGGGTCATGAACAGTCAGACATGACTGAAATGACTGTTATCTTACTGTACAAGTAGGTTTGGTTCAGTAGAGTAAGTTTAAAACCTAAGCTTGCAAACCTTGCAAAAGAACATGCACACATATGTATGTGTATGTATATGTGCAGATAGAATTTGCATGTTCTGTTAAAGGCAACAATATCAATTATTAAAAGCATATTTATAAATAACAATTTAGTAGCATGAAAGGTTTATATAGTAAGATAGTTTCATGCAAATATTTGTGTGGCAGAGTCTGAATGTGTCCCTCTGCCAAATTCTAGTAAAGACAAATAAAAATTTTAGTAACATAATAGCAATGACATATTATTGGTTTCCTTTACAATTAATTACTTTTCAATTCAAAATGGGGGTGGGAGGAGAAACCATATAAACCATAGAAAGATCAGCAAAGATTCCAGCAGAAAAAATAAAAGAAAATACAGTATATTATTCCTATACAAATGAAAACATTCAATATAAATGCCTACCAAGATAAAAGTAAATCCTCCTTGTAATATGTGAGAAGACAATAGCAATAGCAATCACATGATCATCAGTAGCCAAAACTTATTAATTTCTAATACTTTTTCACTTTAAACACTCATTACTTCTTGAATTGGCTGACACAATAATGATTCAAATGGGATTCCTGCTAGTAGGGGTTTCTGATAAATGTATTGTTCACAGAAGTGGATACTCTGTGAAAGAAAAATACATAATTTGATAAAAGCCATTACTTAATGCTGTTGGGAATTGGGAGAGGAAGAAAAACTGGCGATCTGTAAAGCATATGTTATGGGTACAATTTTAAGAATTTATTGAAATGTTCATATTTATGCAAGGTCAACAGAATACAATTCTTTGAGGCAAGTAATACAACTTTCATTATATCAATTTGGCAAATTCAGTTTCTTCAAGTAGGAAGGAATTTTATATTAGGCCAATTCCTGTTTCCATTTCACTGGCCCCAACAACATACCTCATTGACTCCCTTACCTGTACCCTGCTTCTTGTGTATACCGTCAGTTTTTTCTTTGTTTGTTTTCTCTCTTCGTGACTAGTGACTGTAGCCCTATTTATCTCTGAGGGTAAAATCACAAAATCTTACATGGAAGGGACCTCAGATGCCCATTCAAACTAAGTGTCCCAAAAGTCTTAGTGCAATTCAGAGCTATTAAAGCTTAAAACTTCGCTATGACTTTTAGAATACCCTGTACACATACAAGAATATTCTTCTATTACATCTTCAACTGGTGAGCCCATAACCTTTATTTGGAGACCTCAAGCAAGGTGGCAGATCCACCATTCCTGAGGAGGCAGATCCTAGGATGTAGTGGATGCATCTTTAATGTCAAATTCTTTATAGTGCCGGCTTCAGCCACCTTTATGGCTATTGCAATAAACTGTTCTCACCGGCCCGTTCCACCAGGGCAAGTCTTTACATGTTTGGGTAGACAGCCCCCTAATTTACTGAAAGGTTTGAGGCTTGTAGCCTGTCAGCCAAGATGGTCTACTCAGCCTTAGTTTCCTCACCTGTAATATGTGAATATTTGTTGACTGTGAGAATAAAATAAGATAACCAAATGTATATGTGATCTCATTGATTCAAGAGTTCCCTTCAACAATTCACATCACCACCATCCAAATCCTTCCAAAAATTTGACACACAGCTATCCCACCCAATGTTTTAGAGGTCTGAATCCACTTTCCCTAAAGTTGATTAGGTACGAGCAAGCTGTTTGTCCTCGTCATCCCTCATTCTTGCCACATGAAGAGCTTATCTTCCTGTCATAGGGATTGGGAACAGGACTAGAACTGTAATTTCATTGATTGAGGGAATTCCCACTTAAGTGAACTTCTACTAATGCATAGTGGCACTTTCCCTGAGGGAACAGTGTTGTCAAAGTCAAATAGAAACGGGGGGCCACTAAACCATTCCTAAGGATCCCTGTGAGCTGCATACTGATTGAATGTCAAAATGTAATACTGTCTTAAGTTTTGTATTTTTATTTATTTTGTTAAATATTTCCCAGTTACATTTTAGTCTTATACAGGGTGTATTCTGCAGTGTTGTGGGTCACATATGGACTGCCTCTTGTTTGATACCTCTGGCCCAAAACACTAAAAGTTTAAGCGACTTGGTCACGGTCACAGAGCCAACATGTGTCAGAGGCACAACCTAAAACCTAGGCTTTCCTGACCTTACATGTATTGTAAGGAATTAATTGTGATTTGGGGTTTTCATAACCCTATCTTTGCTTCATTATGGTCAGACTGAAAAAAATGTAAGCTTAAAAGCCTAAGAGAAGATGGGTGTGTACTTTGAGAGGTAATTGAACAAACAAGAGGAATTCTGACCACAGGGAACATCAATTGAAACTAAGCCTCCCCTAGTGGCTCCCCCACACCCACATGGGCCTGGCCAGATTATAATGAGGACAGCCCATGTGGGTGTGCTGAGCCAATTGGAGAATCAGCATGCCTAGGAACCACCCCTTCCTGTGGGAGAGACAGAGGCAGTTAGAGGAAGAGGTGAGTATTCTGAGAGAAAAGGGGAAAGAAGGAAAACAGTTAGAGGAGCTGTTGGTGTTTGACCTTCGGGCCAAAACAGAAGCGACTGAAAGCTAATTCTCCTTAGAGCTACAGATTTCGGGTGATGGTGAGTTTGTGTTTTTGAGGCAAGCTGGAGGCACGTTCAGGGTGCCTGGGGCCTTTTTACCCCAGAGATTCAGACTGTTCCTAGCTCAATTAACCTCACCTGTTTTGTTTTTTGAAAGAGGCTGTTTCCTTTCTTACCACAATACTACGGTGAGCCGTACTAAATTTGGCCCTTACAAGTATATAAGTATATGAAGCAGCTGGTAGCACACTGGATAGGGCCCTGGGCCTTAAGTCGGGAAAACCCTAGTTCAAACCCAGCCTCAAACACTTCCTAGCTGTGTGAACCTGGGCAAGTCACTTAACCTCTGGTTGCCTTAATCCCCTGGAGAAAGAAATGACAAACCACTCCAGTATTTTTGCCAAGAAAAGCCCATGGACGGCATTGGCATGTTAAAGTCCGAGGGGTCATGAATAGTTGGACATGACTGAACAACAGAAGGCACTGGATGAACTATGTCCCATTAGGGGATTTCAGATGCCATTCAGCCCAATTCCTCTCCACAATATATAACAAGCATTTGCTCTAATGCTTTTAGTGAGAGGCTCCACCATTTCCTGAGGCGACCCATTCCACTTCGGGATCGCTCTAATTGTTAGGAAGTTTTTTCTTCCATCCCACCCAAAGATACTTCTCTGGCAATTTATATTCACTATACTTTGTTCTGTCTTCTGGAACCGAGCCAACAAGAAAGCAGTCTGGTACAGGGGCAGAGACCTGAATTTGGAGTTTGAGGTCCTGTCCTTGTTTCTTAACTGCCTAGTTGACTGTGGACAACTCATTTCACTTTGAGCCTTTTCCTGAGGATGTTGCATGTTTAAAATGTTTGAAAACTGTTGTGTCAACCCCCCACCCCTTCTCCAGGTTAAACACTCCCAGGTCCTTCGGTCCTTAGATATTCCAAAAGTGGAAGTCTATACTTCCCTGCCAGCCAAACTCAGGCCGGGCTCCTTTAGACATAGGGAGATGCTCAATAAGGTATCTATCTGTACAAGGTTCACGAGAGGCCCCATCTGCTGAAGGGAACGGGATTTGGAGCTGAAACTGACCTTGGTGGTCCACTTCGCCACCACCTTCATTTTAGAGATGAAGACATTAAGGTCCAGAAAGATTAAATCAATCAAAAAGTGGCTGATATGGGACAGCTAGGTGGTGCAGTGGATAGAGCACCGGCCCTGGAGTCAGGAGTACCTGAGTTCAAATTCGGCCTCAGACACTTAACACTTACTAGCTGTGTGACCCTGGGCAAGTCACTTAACCCCCATTGCCTCACCAAAAATAAACAAAAAACAAAAAAACAAAAAGTGGCTGATAAGCACCTGCACACAGTCTTTGGACTAAATTGCACTTTTCACTGCACCAAGCCCGAGGTTACTAGCAAATGCAAAAACTTGAAAACCGGTCACTAATAACTTGACTCCACAGTAAAGGAAAGATAATTCCCCAGGTCCTACCACGGTCTAAATGAGCTATCCCCTCAAGACCAATTCCCTTTGCTCAGCTCTGCTTCCATCCTCACTCAGCAACCTTCTGGTTACTAAAGCGGTTTCCCAGATACCTGGATACCAGGCAGGAGGAGGGGCAGACACAAGTGTCGGGAGGGATGCCCCGGAAAGGAACAGTTTCCACGAGGTGCGACTAAATTCGCATTCTCTTGGGTAAGAGCGAGTCTCTCGAGTTCAGTTCGCGAACGTTTCCCACGGCGTGGCTGCTCCTGCGTGAATTAATAAAGTCGAATTTCCGAGCCCCCTATAAGCCAAGGGCGAGTGCAGGGACCTACAAGTGACCCCCCCCCCCCCAACTCCCGGTGCCTTTTTTTTTCTTTTTGCATCTGTCCATGCGGACCCAAGACGCCTGTCTGCTCCGGGAGAATCACCACGATCGCTTCATTAAAGAGGTGGGGGCGCAGGCTGGGGACACCTTGGGCTGGAAGGAGCAGACCCTCGACATCCGCAAGACGGCCGAGCAGCAGCATGCGGGACTCGGGAACGGCGGGAAAGCCGGAGTGCGCGCGGGAAACCGCGAGGCCGCGCGTGCGCCGGGAAGCCCGTCTGGGGACCAGGCTGCCCTGGTTGGTCCCTCCCCCTACCTCACCTCGCAGCCCCGAGGGGCACTGGCCCAGCGAGAGTCGCCGCGTGCCGCCGCTCGCGCATGCGCCGTTGACAGCCGCTGTGGAGTGGCCGGCGGCGACTTTGGTTTTTGTGGTAGGGTAACCACCCAGTGGCTGCCGGCCGGACCGCCGAAGCGCCGCCGCCGAGGGATCCCCCACCCCGAGCACAGGTGCATGACTTGGGGCGGACTGCTGAGGAGAGGACGGAGCGGCGGGAGCGAGCCTCCGAGATGGAAGAGGAGAGTCCGCTCAGAGCCTAGAGCCGCCGAGGGGACCCGGAGGGGCGCGTCCTGGCGGCGGGAGGAGCGTCCTCATCGGCTCCGTCAGGCAGCCTCGGCCCGGGCGCGGGAGGAGGGTTGGAGTACGCCCGGGGGGGCCGCTCTGGGCTTCTTCCTCTCCTCTGCTCCGGGCGTGCGGAGAGGGGGAGGGGGCCGGCTCGGGCTGGAGGCGAGTCCGTTATAGCAGCGGTTACCGTTTCCCGCCCCGACCGGCCCGGGCGTTGGGCGCTCGAGCCCCGCCGGGTCCCCTGGCGTCTCCTCCCCTGGCCCTCGGGAGGAGGCGCGCGTCCCCGCGTCTGGCCGGGCGCGAGCGCCCAAAGCGGTACCGGGGACCGTAAGGAACGTGCGCCCAAGGGTGTCGGGGGCTGGACGGGAGCGCCCGCGCGCCCCCAGGGGCGCAGGACTGGGAGGGGCGGGAGCGCGGCCCCCGGCTCTAGTGGCTCCTGGTTCTTATCCGGGACCTTCTGCGATCTCCCGTCGGGGCCATAGAAAAATGGGGATCCGGAGACTGGGAGCGCTCCCTGCCTCCAGTGTAGACCGCCGGACTGTGGGCTATAAGGCAGTTATTCGATTTTTGAGCAAGCTTATTTAGCGCCTACTGCGTGCCTTGTCCTGGCGATGTAGAGACCCAAAAGGACGCGTTCCCTGCCCCCGAGCCTCCCGGGACCCTTTTCCACCTGCTGGATGAGGGGGTTGGCAACAGTAAAGAGTTACGTCTACCTACTTATACCCGGGGTCGCGAGGGGAAAAGGTTTAAGACCCATATGGGGTCTCGACGCACAGTTTTAAAGAAGCTAGGGCCTAAACAAGGATTCTTAACCATTATTTCATAGACCCCCTCCCACCACATTAGTCAAGTGAAGTTTTTTCGGAATGGTTTAAAATGCATAAGATAAAATACCAAAGGAAACGAACTGTCTTGACAGACACTTATCACAATATTGGAAAAACAAGTTAATGGTTAAAGAACCCCTGGCTTGGGTGATCCCTAAGGACCTTTCAGGTTCCGAATCTATGATGTCCGACCTCCTAACTGATGGTTCGGGGTCAAGTGGCAAGAATGCTGGATTCTAGGCCTTGGTCCAGGTTCTGGTTCTTTACTACCTGCATAACCTTGGACTTGGTAGATTCCCTTTTCTGGCGCTGTTTGCTTTTCGATGAGAGGGGAGGTTGAATTAAACGATTTCTAAAGGTCTTTTTCTTTTTTGATTCTCGGACTTTGGGACTCTTGGACCATATACCCCAGGTGCAAATAGGAACCCGATGTGCTCCTGGGGGAGGAAAGAGAGGAGGGCAGAGTTAATTCTAACTTTAATTAATAACTTTGGGTAAGAGACTCATTAGAGAGGGAGATGTCTAAAACTTGTTTGTCTGTTTATGGTCAATCAGTGGTTTGCTTGTTTCATTTATGAAGCTTGTCTCAAGCAAAGAAGAGGTAGAAGGAGGACATTAGGCTGTTAAATTTCTCCTGGGATAGGAAGAGCAGGTAAATCTCATTAAGCTTAGAAGGGAAACAAAAATGGGTGATTTTTGAGTTGGCGAGTATCCAGTAGTGTTATGGTAGTATGTTGTGCTCTTGACCACCTTGAACATTTCAAGCCATTTATTGCTTTGCTTTTAGCCTATAGGAGGAATAGAGATGTTCCTCTTTTTGTTTCTGAGTTTGAAGTTTGATCTCATCCTGAGTCATTCTTCTGTCTGAACATTTAACTAATATGATAAATTAAGATTATAAATCTTGTTCACTGACTTGGTGACATTAATCGTATTCATATAAAGTGGCATATTCTGCAAATAGAAGATATTGTTTCAGGTGTCTTAATGGATTTCAGTACTAATCAATTTTTTGTCTCTCTTTTGAATTGGAATATTAAAATTAAGTTATGGTAACAATTGCAACAATACCTTAAACAGTTTCTGAAGTACTGTGTATGAAGTATGAAGTACTATTTAGTAATTTTGACAATTATTTGATATTTTTCAGTACTGTTATTGGGCTGAGTAACATAGACATCTATTTTCCTCATGTTAAGTACTTTATCCCTTTTAGAACTTTTAATTTATGAGCTCCCCAAGTGTGGTACAGAGGAAAAATCCCTAGCTCTGGAGTAAAATTACTTGAGTGGGTTCAGATGCTGCCTCTGATACTTATTTATCACATGAATGACTTTGAGCAAGTCAGTTAACCTCCCTGGGCCTTAGTTTCCTCTTTTGTAAAAAGAGGGGGTTGGGCTACAAGACCTTCTGAAGACTTTTACTCCAGACCTGTGATCCATTTGAACATTTTAAATAGAGTGAAAAGTGCTATTTAACAAATATTTGTGGAATCAAAAAACCCTGAACATGAGTGTGAACAAAACAGATATAAATAGTTATAAAAATTGGGAGCAAAAATCAGTAAACTTGGGTCACAGAAAATGTTGAATCACAGATTTGCAGTTACTAAACCCAAAATTCTGTGATAATGGAAATGTGACTAGGAGATGAATTCAGTAAGAGCAAATGGCATTTTAGACCCTTTCTGTTCATTGTCTGTTGCCTGTGAGGATGTGGATAAAGAAAACACTTGTTTTATCTTACTAGTTTCCTTTAGACATCCAGTAATTCACTTTGTTGATATATGCTCATTTAAGGAGAAATAATCACTTTTTTGAATATTCTAAACATTTGTGGCAGGGTCCCAGGATGAGAAGACAATTGAATATTCCATTAGAGGTTATCTTGGTGACCTTATCAGCTTTATTTTAATAGATGGTGTCTTCACATCAATGAGCCTGTTGTTTGACACCTGTACATCCAGTAGTCTCATATCATGAATAATATCTGACATTCAGAATAACTTAATGTTTGCAAAGTGCTTTACATACATTATCTCATTTGGACATGCCTAATAACTCCAGAGTTAGCTATCATAAGCACTGTTTTCCCCATCTTATTTGTTTTGTTTTTGTTTTTGGGGGGGTTTTGTGAGGCAATTGGGGTTAAGTGGCTTGCCTAGGGTCACACAGCTAGTAAGTGTTAAGTGTCTAAGGCCAAATTTGAACTCAGGACCTCCTGACTCCAGGGCCAGTGCTCTATCTACTGCGCCATCTAGCTGCCCCTGTTTTCTCCATCTTATATATGGAAGGTGCATGTATGGGGATTTTCCTTGCCAAGGAGAAGTGAGGATGAGAACTGAAAAGGAGATATTGGATATAGTGTATTAGGAGGCATTGGTTACTGTTGTGAACAATTTCAGGAGAGAAATGAGTAAGACCAAGAGATTGAGAGTAGTGAGGCAACAGAGACAAATGTGGACAAATTTTCAAGAAAAAAAATAGTAGATATGTGGACTTAGAGGCTAGAGCCACTGTATTCAATAGTTAATAATTGTGTAACTCTGAAGTTTGTAAAAGGGAAACCAGTTTGAGATGTCCAGAAGGCAGTTGGTCATGGGAGGCTGGAGCTCATGAGAGAGGTTAGGGCTGAGTATATAGATCTATGAAGCATCTGCATATACATTAATTATTCATTGAACTCATTGAAGTTGAAAGAGCTCACCAGGCAAGATAGAGGAAGAGAAGAGGACCAGGGACAAAGCTTGGGAGGGACCACACCCATAAGTTATTGGGCATGACCCAAATGAAAGTCCAGAAAAAAGGTTGACTGAGAAGGAACAGTTAGACAGATAGGTGGAGAACCAGAAGGGAAAAATGCCATGAATGCCTGTAAGAGGAGAGAGTATCCAGAAGAAAAGGATGATTGATGATGTCAAATGCTGCAGAGAGGTCAAGAAGGGTACAGATTGAGAAAAGTCAGTGATTAGATATATCAATGAAGAGATAGTCCATATCTTTGGGAAGAGTAGTTTTAATTGAATGATGAGGTAAGAATGAGATTGCCAAGGGTTTAGAATCTATTGAAAGGGAAGGAAGTGGAGACAGCATATATAAACAGCTTTCTCAAGAAGTTTAGTTACCCCTTTGACTCTACAATATCACTACTAGATGAAGAAAAGAAAAAGGACCAAAAGGTACAGAAATATTGATAGCCGCTCTTTTTGTAGTGGCAAAGAATCTTAGAAACTGGGGGGATGCCCATCAATTGGGGAAAAGCTAAACAAGTTATGGCATGTGATTGCGACTGAATACTATTGTGCTGTAAGAAATGCTGAAGGGGTTCGTTTCAGAAAAATCAACTACATTCCTTCCTCAAAGTTGAACCTAGGCTATTAACCACAACTAGTGGATCCAGTCATTCAATCAATTCTCTCTCTCTTTTTTAAAAGTAATAAACATTTTGGGGGCAGAAAATTTGAGTTAAGGTGGGAAAACATTGTAAAAAATTGAAGCAGCTTACCCTTAACTTCATCTATTCAGATGATGTTTCCATGCCAAAAAGTGGGAACCAGACTAAGGCAATTTGATTATTAGTACATCCAAGTAAAAATTTAAAGAGTATAACACATTTCCCATGAGAACTACACTAAGAGAGCCCCTTAACTGCCTTAGTTATTAGTTTGCCTGATCTCTGCCAGACAGAAAGCCAGTAAGAAAGAACAAGACTGGTTTTAGATACAAATTCAACTGTAAATACTATAGAGGTTTATGGGAAGGAATTAAGAACATCATGTCCTTTTAAAATTTTTTTTTTAATTTTTTGCAGGGCAATGAGGGTTAAGTGACTTGCCCAGAGTCACACAGCTAGTAAGTGTCAAGTGTTTGAGGTTGGATTTGAACTCAGGTCCTCCTGAATTCAGGGCTGGTGCTTTATCCACTTCGCCACCTAGCTGCCCCCATCATGTCCTTTTAAAAATAATGAAAAATAGTTAAAAATTAAAATGTGTCTAAAGAAGAATTGGCATTTGGTTCTAACAAGCCATATTACCATAAGAATATTCTTTTGGTTTTTTTTAGTGAGGCAATTGGGGTTAAGTGACTTGCCTAGGGTCACACAGCTAGTAAGCCTTAAGTGTCTGAGGTCGGATTTGAACTCAGGTCCTCCTGACTCCAGGGCCGGTGCTCTATCCACTGTGCCACCTAGCTGCCTAAGAGTATTCTTAGATGAAGTTGGCAGGGGACTAGATAGATGAAAAATTGGATAAATATGTAAACATTTTCTATAATGAGCTATTTTCATCATCAGTGATATAAGAACCATTGTTTGGATGCATTCCTCAAAGTGGTATATGAAAATGTAGAAATGGTGCTTCTATGAATTTGGGAAGGGAGGCTGGGCAAGACCAAATAGTGAGGAAATCCATGCGAAAGGTAAACCAATCAAGCATTGATGAATGAATTTAAAAGATATTTCAGTTAAGATAGCATGTTTATCAGGCAATAAAAGCATAAACGAAATAGCTCACAAACTGGAAAAGATCTTGAAAAGTTAAGAGCTTTGAGCTGATTCCGACAAGATGGAATTCTCTTATAACTGTGGTCTCATTGATTTTAAATTCCCTCTAATAATGCAGATCCATGCCTGTCCATCCTGTGTGACTCATCCTGTCTGTAAGTTTGCCAGTAGGGGTCCACCACCATGCCAAATGTCTTCCTCTCTACTGATGTTATTAGGCTACTAGTGAAACCTTCTTGTTTCCTAGCATATGTTTGCAGCTTGTTTTTCTTGTTCTTGCTGCTGCTTGTGCACACCCACCATGTGCCTTTCTGTTGCCCTCTAATAAGAATATATTTTATTTTTTGGAGACTGCTGTATTTTTGTTTTGCTGCCATATGATAGGTCTGATAAAATGTTGGTATTAAAAAGATGGGCTTTTGGAAAGAGTGTTGTTATTTTCACAATGGGAAACTTAGGTTTATGAAAGGAATTTAGCATTTTCCTGAAGCCATGTCACCTTGTTCCCCTTCCTCTTATTCAACTCTGGGCCCAGCTTGTCCATTTGAACTTCAGTGTGTGTGTGTGTGTGTGTGTGTGTGTGTGTGTGTGTGTGTGTGTGTGTGTGTATCTGGGGCAAGTTGACCGTCCAGACACCTATTATAATCTGGGCAATAGATATTCTTCATCCACTGAGCTGTGTGTGGTTTGTTTGGGGTGTTTTTTGACTAATAACAGATCTCTTATGAGAGGCTCTGAGCTTGGGGGCATTCCAGAGCTCGATTAAAGCAGCACAGTCATCCTCAGACAATAGCATCTGGAAGGCCTCATCATCCACAGGAAACTCCCTTCAGCATAGACTGTGCACACCGAATTTCCTACATCATACTGGCAAAACAACTTTGGCAAGCATAAAGCTCCCAGTTTGATCGTTTGTTTTCTGCCACGAGAGCGTCATTGAACAGGTTTAAGGAATCTAGACTGATATTCTTATGTGAGTGGGTGGGACATCTTGTTTTTTTTAAAAAAACTCTATAAGGTGGCATTTTCCTCTGTTCTTCTACATGACCAAAGAGTATGCATCGTGAGATATTTTGCAGGTTTTTCGATCAGTTGTGAAGTGGTAATAATGCAGTTTGTTGTTAAAGCCTATTTGTTGCATAGTAGTATTCTCATTGAATATGTCCTTATTTAATTTGTATATGATTCTCATAAACATTTTTATAAATGAGAGAATAGTTATTGATGATTTTTCAAGTTGCCATTTCTCAGTAATGAGGTCTGAAATTTTGTCCACATCTTTGTTTTCTTCCCCTACCATCTGCTATCTTGTATATTGATTCTTCAAGACCCTCGCAATTGTGTCATTTCTAGCATGGATCTCATATATAAATAATTTTTATGAACACGTATGTGTACATGTATATGTGTGAATGTATCCATCCGTTCATACATCCGTTCCACCCTGGCTGCTTTTCCAATGTCTTTGTTCTCTTTAATTCCATTTCTGCCTCCCTGGTTATTCATTTACTTGTTTGTTTATTTATTTATTCATTCATTCATTTATTTATTTATTTTTGCTGGGCAGTGGGGGTTAAGTGACTTGCCCAGGGTCACACAGCTAGTAAGTGTTAAGTGTCTGAGTCCAGATTTGAACTCAGGTCCTCCTGAATCCATGGCTGGTGCTTTATCCCCTGCACCACCAAGCTGCCCCTCTGCCTCCCTGGTAAATGTGTCTGGCACTTGTCTTGTTAGGGTCCAAGTATGGTAGTTTTATCATCCTTGGAAGACAGTACTGTTAAACTAATTTTAAAAAGTCCTTTTCTTCAGTTGACCATTTATTTTCATCCTTAAAAAATTTTTAATACACTTCATTCTAGGGACATGGTGGGGGGCGGGGGAGAAGGCATTACAACAAAGAACAGAACATAAGTTTCTTTTTCTCACTTTGCAGATACCGTTTGTAGATTGGATTGGTTGGTACAATTGATGTGGCCCCATATAAGATTTTTTTTCCATCTGACTTGACCTTGACTGAGCAGTGAACTCCAAAGTCCTCTTTTTCAGTACTCTTATCAGGCTCCCACCCCCTAACCCCCCAGTCAAACTGTATCTTGCTCAGTTCAGAGCATTGTCAAGCCGGTGTTCTTACAGCCTGGGTTGAATTCTGTCATTTGGAGTTTGGATCTCTGAGACTCTTCAGGGAAGGAGCAGTGTCAGGTTGTGGGGTTGAGCCCCAATGTGCCCCTTTCCTCTGGTTTTCTGTTCTCCTGCAGAAATCTTTTGCAGCTAAGAGTGCTGCCACAGTGCTGGCTATCAGGGCTTCACCAAATGTCTACAGTTTAGCGCTTGGATCTCGACAGTACTAGAAAAGGGGGAGCGGGGTATGAGATTTCATTTTTTTTGTATGCTTCTGGGTCCAAGTAGGCTAAGTACATCTTTGCCTGGTAGCTTGGTGGGTGGTGGGGAAGGGCTTGTTGAATGAACTTCATTAAGGTTGGTTATAGTTCATAGTTTTGTTTTTGTTTTACATTTTGGGGGGCTAGCGGTTCTTGGTGTCTTAGACTGTGGACACTTCTGAAGTTGAGGGTAAAGCAGGTGGGTGCTTTTGCCTTATGTTTTGTGGAGTTCTTGGGCGGAAGAAGTCACTTGTAGGTTTTTTACTAGATTTTTTAAAAGTGAATTTTAACTGGAATTCTTTATCATCATTCCATCTGGTGCAAACTTCAGCATTTTGTTGTCATAGGTATGACGTAGCTAGGTGCTCTGCTTCTCATTCACACAGTCAGTGGTCCTTATAAAAATCAGTCCTTATGAAAATAATGTTTTTATCTTGGTTGTATCCTCTGAAATGTGAGTTGAGAACAAGTAAATTTTGCATGTTATTCTACTCTTGCTCTATCTTTACAATCACAACTGACTGAAAGGTAAAATATGAGTCTACTGTGCTTATTGTTTATTGATTGCCAAAATATAGTCTTAAAGACTATACTCTATCAAATAATCTTATATGCATAATTTAAAATTGCTCGAAAGATGCAACCACAGAGGTAACTAAAATGAATTCTTTTAAATGTAAAACAAGGAATAAAACAGGAAAAATTAGGCTCACCAGAGTTGTTTGCTTCAGTCATGGAGGATGACTTCCTCCAAGGCTTGGTTTGAAAGAGGCAAGATCCTACAGACACTCTGATATCAGGGCCACGAAGTGCCTAAACATTACAGAAGTATCTTCAGTGAGAATCATGATTATTTAAAAGAGAGTAGTCTAATCTCTTTAGTTAGGAAAAAATAAACAAAATATCTCCTGTCTGGATTAAGCTATGCCGTTGGATGGCTAAGTCTGTTGAGTGAATACATCACTACTTATAATCAGGTCAAACATTACATATGAATGAATCAGGCCAAAAATTGAAGTGAGAGAGGTATAGGGCATTTGGTAAGTCATGTAAGGAAGTTTTAGCAGTCCCCAAATGCCCACCTTGTGTACAATGATCCATATTTCTTTCTTTCTTTTTTTTTTTTTTGAGGCAATTGGGGTTAAGTGACTTGCCCAGGGTCACACAGCTAATAAGTGTCACCTGTCTGAGGTCGGCTTTGAACTCAGGTCCTCCTGAATCCAGGGCCGGTGCTCTATCTGCTGCGCCACCTAACTGCTCCTGATCCATATTTCTAACAGAAATAATCTCTTGGTGATGGCCTATGGTTGGGAATTATAGGATACCACACTTTCCAAGGAATTATAAGTTGTGGCTAATTCAAAGCTTTATCACTAAGCATTTTGGGGGTGATTACTTTTTGCCAGATATTATGCTAATTACTGGGAATACAGATAGAAGCAGAAAGAAAGAAGCTCTCTTCCCTTTCTGCGTGTATATTTTAATGAGAGAAGACTTAGAACACATTAAAGGAAGCTGAAAAGCTTTGGGGTAGGAATGAGGTGGGAAAGAGATGAAGCAAGTATTGGGCATGGAGGCATGGTAGAGAAAGTCTGGAGAGTCAAGTATATAGCCTGGAGAAAAATGAAAAGATGGTTAGCCTGAGTGTTTTCCTTAAAATGGAGATTCTTTGTGGGTATAAATAAGTTGTAATATATTTCTAGTGATGACTCCTAACACTAAGAAGTAAAGAAATGGTTAACTCTGAGGAACTATATGATTAGAAAAACAGGTGGGCCAGACAGATGGACCTAGTCAGGTTCCTCCATTAGCACCCTCAAAATATTTTTCAAAAACACCTGTAGGAAGGCTGTGTGCATGTGGATGTGCACACACACATACGTTTGGTGTACAGACTGTCTATGGAGGACCCACAGAAGAACATGGACTGTTGAAAAAGATGAGAAGGCATACATGGGAATTGTGCTTTGCACTGAAGGAATAATCACATAAATGAGATCCATTGCAGTGTTTTAGATAAGTATTTCCTTGTTGGCTACAAATTTTTATTATTCGAGATAATATTAATAAAACCTTATTGCTTATCAGTACTAGATTTTAAACTGTATTATAAGGTGGTAATTATCAAAGCTATCTGGTAACTGGCTAAGAAATAAAAAGGTCTATCAGTGAAATATATATACAGCACAGTAATAAATGATTATGATAACCTTATGTTTGATAAATGTAAAGATTTAAGCTTTTGGGATAAGAATTCACTATTTGGTAAAAATTGTTTGGGAATAAACTGGAAAGAAGTCTGGCAGAAATTAAGTATAAACCAATATCTTATACTGTTTAACAAGATAAGGTCAAAATGGATACATGCCTATATATAAAGGGAAATGTCATAGGAAAATAGAAGAACATGGAACATATTACCTATCAGATTTATTTCTTATGAATAAAGAAGAGAGAGTGAGTATTTTTAGGTGTAAAATGGATAATTTTGATTACATTAAATTAAAAAGGTTTTGCATTATGTAGCCAAAATTAGAAGAGAAACAGAAAATTGGGGGGAGGGAATTTAATTTCTTGATTAAAGGTCTCATCTCTCAAATATATAGAGAACTTTGTCAAATTTATAAGAAAATGAGTCATTCCCCAATTGATAAATGGATAAATGATATGAACAGTTTTTAGAAGAAATCAAAGCTATTACTAGTTACATGAGAAATGCTCTAAATAATTATTGATTAGAGAAATTAAAATCAAAACAACTTTGAGATATCATCTGATACCTATCAGATTGGCTGAAATGATAGAAGGGGAAAACAACAAATACAAATGTTGGAGAGGATGTGGAAAAATTGGGACACTAATACATGTTTGTAGAACTGTGAACTGATCCAACCATTTTGTAGAGCAATGTAGAATTATGCCCAAACAGCTATAAAATTGTGTATATGCCCTTTGACCTAGCAATACCACAGTTAGGTCTGTTTCCTAAGGCCATCAGGGAAAAAAGGAAAAGAACCTATATGTTCTAAAATGTTTATAATAGCTCTCTTTGTGGTGGCAAAGAACTGAAATTGAGGGGATACCCATCGGTTGGGAAGTGGATGAATTAGTTGGGTATATGATTGTCATGGAATACTACTGTGCTCTAAGAAATGATGAGCAGGTTAATTTTAGAAAACAAAATGGAAAGACTTGCTTGAAATAATGAAAATTGAAATGAACAGAACCAAGAGAACATTATGTATAGTAATAGCAATATTGTTCAAAGAGTAATTCATTGTTATTCTGAGCAAGATGAATACTTAAATCAACTACAAAGGACCTATGAAGAAAGATATGATCCACCTCCATAGAAAGAACTGATATATGGAACTATATATTATATGGTTTCTCTCCACCCCCCCCACATCTGTGTGAACCTTTTGCCTTCTCTAGTACATGGTTGGGCTCAAAACTCAAAAATTAATTAAAATTTAAAAATGTTAAAAACCTTATTGCTTGATCAGATTTTTGATTTGAAATTTTTTTGAAAATCTTTGTTACAATAAATATTTTAACAGTTTTTAACTGAATATTGTAGAAATTCCAGAACTTTTTTCCCCTCTAATTTATCATAATTACTATCATAAAATGAATAGGAAAAATTTGCCTGGACTATCCAGTTGGGAAATTGTATAGTACCTTTCAATAATGTTGATCTGGTAGCCTCTATAAATGCCCATTTTTTATTACTAATATGCTGCTGGTGATGCTATCTTGATATAGATGTTAGAAGAATTAAAACGGAAGTGACTCCAGGTGTAATGGAAAGAGATGTATGGTTGTTGTAGATAGGACTTTTAGTTTTGAGAAGCTGCATAAACAATATTCATTGAAGACTTGTATATATGAGTAGATAAAGAGGTGAGCCAGTCGTGTAATAAAAGTCCAAAGTACCCGAAATACAACCATAGTACTGCATTGTTTTTTACAAAATTGAAAATGAACCAGGGAAAAGCTTCCAAATGCTGGACATTTAGCTAACTTTTTAACCCCAGGAAAGTCATTAAATGTTCTTCAGCTTTAGTTTCCTCATCTTTAAAACAAGAATAATAATAACAGTACCTTTTTCCTGGGATATTTTAAGAATCAAATGAGATGATAATTGTGTAGCAGTCTGCAAACTTTAAGGCACCATAACTTTAATGCTAACCATTAATATTATTTTTATAATAACTGTTATTACCTATGTACTAAATCGCTGTTTAGCAGTTGTAGTGCTGAACGATGGATGGACAAGTAAGTACCTGGAGGCTGGCATTTTCTATTTTTCTGAGATAATTGAGACAAGCACTTGCTTTTATTTGGTGCATGGGGTCTGATCATACTAGTCCCACGAGACTCCCTCCACTCTTAGATCTAGCTAGAAACATTTTTCAGTATTTGTCTAGCAGGTTCTAGTTGATGGGTAAGCAGGGACTCTGATTCCAAGTATTCTGTTTCAAGGAAGTGAAGTTTGTTGTTACTATGTTGTGAAAGGATTTTGCATAGAGGCTATATTGCTTTGGAGCCTTTGAAAATTTTAAACATGTTATGTTTATGTGGAAAATTTTAAATGTCTGTTATTGTTTGATTGGATATAACAAATTTACCTTATAAAATGGTTAGGAAAGTTGCAACTGTTTGCATTTGTTTTCTTAACAGGCTGTGTGTGTGTGTGTGTGTGTGTGTGTGTGTGTGTGTGTGTGTGTGTGTGTGTGAGAGAGAGAGAGAGAGAGAGAGAGTGTGTGTACATACCAAACTTTATTCTTCCTTCAATAAGCAGCTGCTATTCTGCACTGTTTTTGCCCCTCCCTTGTGCTTCCAGTTTGAAAACCTCAGGGAATTCTATGCAGTCCTAGTTCCTAACAAAACAAGGGAGACTATTTGGTTATAAAGCAGTAATAAAGATGGAAATATTTTCCAAGTTGAACTTCAGCTGTGTCTTTCATATCTAAATTATTTGCTGTACCAAAGTCTTAGATGGTGTCAAATAATAATGAAAAGCCATTCTTGTAGTTAGTATCATTTTAATCATCCTGAATAATAACACCTATGGTAAATCAGCAAATCAATAATTATTATGGAAATTAATGTGATTTCAAAAAGAAGGGTACTCAGAATAAATTGGTAAATAAATGTTATCAGTTACAAACACTGTCATTCAACAATGTTTCTTAAGTGACTGTTCAAGGTCCTGGAGATAGACTAAAAAATGATAGCCTTTACCCTCAAAGATCTTATTTTCTACTGGGGTGGTTATCATGTGTACACTAGATTAATACCAGGTAGGGAATGATGGAGACAAAGGAGAGATCCAGAGTGATCTAAGAAAATTTGAGGAGGGAGAGAACACTTTGATCAAGTGAGGATTTATAAAGGAAGAATACACAGAGAAGATGTTACCTGAGCTATTTTTTTTTAAATCATAAAAGTATTTTATTATTTTCTAGTTACATGTAAAGATAGTTTTCAACATTTTTTTTCATAAGATTTTTAGTTCCAAATTTTTCTCCCTCCCCAAGACAGCAGTCTGATATGGGTTATATATGTACAATCACATTAAACATATTTCTGCATTAGTCATATTGTGAAAGAAGAACGAGAACAAAAGGGAAAAACTTCAAAAAACACACACACACACACAAGTGGGAACAGTATGGTTCAATCTGCATTCAGAATCCATAGTTATTTTTTCAGGATGTAGAGAACATTTTCTATCATGAGTTCTTTGAAATTGTCTTGGATCATTGCACTGCTGAGAAGAGCCAAATCTATCACAGTTAATCATCACACAGTGTTGCTACTCCTGTGTATAATGTTCTCCTGGTTCTGCTCACTTCAGTCAGCATCAGTCCACTTAAGTCTTTCCAGGTTTTTCTGAAATCTGCCTGCTCATCATTTCTTACAGCACAATAGTATTCCATTACATTCATATACCACAACTTGTTCAGCCATTCTCCAATTGATGGGCATTCCTTTGATTTCCTTAGCTTTGACAAGCCTGTGCCCCTCCCCCACCTGGGCCTCAATCAGGATTTCTTCCTGGTTCCCCACTGGGGTGGGACAACCGACCTCCTCCCTAGGTCCTGCTGATACCCCTGCACTTCCCCCCCCACCCAGCCATTCAGCCATCTCACCCAACCGTATGCTCAGTTCTAGAAGATGCTAGTGCTGTAGCTGATTCAGAGGCTCTGGAGTAAATTGCTCTGGCAGTGTGATCATGGGGTTGGACTTTACTCATAGCCCAGCATGGCCCCCTGTAAATTATCTATATCTGGAGAATAATCTCAGCCCATATTTTTGTGTTTTCTGCTCCAGGAGTTCTTTTATTGCTGTTTTTGGGGTAATTGTATCAGGAGCTCTCTGAGTGTTAATGTCTTTCCTCCGCCATCTTGGCTCCGCCCCATAATTTCCAATTCTTTGCCACCACAAAGAACTGCTATAAATATTTTTGTATATGTAGGTCCTTCCCCCCCCTTTTTTTTGGTGAGGCATTTGGGTTTAAGTGACTTGCCCAGGGTCACACAGCTAGTGTCAAGTGTCTGAAGCTGGATTTGAACTCAGGTCCTCCTGAATCCAGGGCTGGCGCTCTATCCACTGTACCACCTAGCTACCCCTCTTTTCCATTTTCTATATTTTTGTGATACAGACCTAGTAGTGATGTTACTGGGTCAAAGGGTATGTACAATCCCGTAGCCCTTTGGGCATAGCTGAGCTGGGTTTAAAGGAAGAGAAGCATTCTTAAAATATGAAGATGAGGAACAAGTGCATTTGAAGCATCCAGAATGGCATGTGCAGTTGCACAGGGATGGGAGACCAAGTAGAGTGTATATTTAGAGGAATTAGAGGGGTTGTAAAGATAATTTGGAGCTAGATTATAGGGACTAAGGAATTTAGTAATAAATAATAAACCAATAAATAAATAAATAAAAATTTAAAAGGAGGCAGCTAGGTGGCACAGTGGATAGAGCACCAGCCCTGGATTCAGGAGGACCTGAGTTCAAATCTGGCCTCAGACACTTGACACTTACTAGCTGTGTGACCCTAGGCAAGTCACTTAACCCCAATTGCTTCACCAAAAAAAAAATTAATAATATTTTAGCCTAAGATAATTCAGGAATCACTAAAAGGTTTTTGAACTGGAAAGTGATAATGCTGGTTGTTGTTACTGCTTGGTTTTTAGGAAGATTATTTTTGCAGCTCTGTGGAAGATATAGAGAGCCTATAGGCAAGGTGACAAGGTACAAGTTTGTTAGTTCTCAATATATTTTAGAAATGAGGCCTTTATCAGAAACACTGGCTTTAAAAATGGTTTCCCAGCTTATTGCTTTTCTTCTAATCTTGGTTGCATTTGTTTTGTTTGTGCAAAACCTTTTTAATTTAATGTAATCAAAATGATCCATTTTGTATTTCATAATGTTCTCTATCTCATCTTTGGTCATAAATTCTTCACCTCTCTGACGAGTAAACTGTTCCTTCCTTTTCTGATTTGCCTGTGGCATCATCCTTTTTGTCTAGATCTTGTATCCATCTTGACTTTACTTTGGTATATGGTGTAAGATGTTTGTCTATACCTAGTTTCTGCCAAACTATTTTCCAGTTTTCCCAGCAGTTTTTGTCAAATAGCAAATTCTTATCCTGGGGACTAGAGTCTTTGGGTTTATCAAACAAGGATATTGCTATATTCATTTACTGCTGTGTTTTTTGTGCCTAACCTATTCCCCTGATCCACCACTCTGTTTCTTAGCCAGTACCAAATAGTTTTGATGGTTGCTGCTTTATAATACAGTTTTAGATCTGGTACAGCTAGGCTACTAGCCTTCCTTTGCATTTTTTCATTAATTCCCTTTATATTCTTGACCTTTTGTTCTTTCAGATGAATTTTATTACTTTTTCTAGCTCTATGAAAGATTTTCTTGGTAGTTTGATATGGCACTGAATAAGTAAATTAATTTAGGTAGAATTGTCATTTTTATTATATTCACTTGGCCTACCCATGAGCAATTGATATTTTCCGATTTGTTTAGATCTGATTTTATTTGTGTGAAAAGTGTTTTGTAATTGTGTTCATATAGTTCCTGGGTTTGCCTCGACAGGTAGACTCCCAAATATTTTATATTGTCTACACTTATTTTAAATGTGATTTCTCTTTCTATCTCTTACTGCTGTACTTTGTTGTTCATATATAGAAATTCTGATTTATGTGGGTTACAAGTTTGTTAGGATAGTTCAGTAAGAAATGACATGGGCATTATGAGTTGCTAATTTATAAAATGGGCAGGCATGCCTGCTTCTTTAGGTACTTGCTGGGAAAGACCATGATGGCAGGGAGATTTGAGGCTGCAATCACACTTTAATAAGGCATAGAGGGTTTAGGGATGAACAGTCATAGAAAATACAGTGATAAGTGGCATAAGGGATATAAGGATAGGGGACAGCAAGGGAACCTGCCAACTAGTCAAAAAGAGATTATTAGGTAACCCTGTGCTTACAGTGGAGAAAGGATCAGATGCTGTTTGGCACCTCCATTGCCTATTTCCATTTGGGGTCATAGTTCAAGGATGGAGAGGAGTACTTTCAGTTGAGAGAGTCATTTCCCAATTCAAGGGATGAGTGGGTTTGAGGAGCACTATGGATTATATTTCGAAGGGATGAAGGTCCCCTTTTAAGTAAGAACCAAACTGCAAACCAGTAGAGCAGAAATGACCATACCCCAGATCACACCCACCATGGAAGGACCCAACCCCAGGCAGTTGGGGTTAAGTGACTTGCCCAGGGTCACACAGCTAGTAAGTGTTAAGTGTCTGAGGTCAGATTTGAACTCAGGTACTCCTGACTCCAGGGCCTGGTGCTCTATCTACTGTGCCACCTAGCTGCCCCCAAACTATTTCTGGAAATAGTAGTGCAAAAAAGCCTAAAACTTGATACAGTCTCTCCTCCTGCCCCAATGCTGGGAACAGAGTCCAACATTAACATACAGTTATCAAAAAACCCGATGGAAAATTAGTAAACAGCCACAAAAAAGAACCTAAGTGTAAAAAGCTACTGGGGCTACAAGGAAGATTAAGATATAAACTCAAAAGAAGATAGCGAAGTCAAAACAACCAGTAATTTCATTAAAGAGGACAATGAGACGTTCCAAAATTTGTGGTGTGCAGCCAAAACGGTATTTAAGGGAAAGTTTATATCTCTTAAATGCATAAATCACTAAAAGAGAGTAAGAACAGATAAATGAATTGGGCATGCAACTTAAAGAAAAAAAAGAACGGATTTAAATTTGTCACAGCAGAGATGACCATATCCCAGATCACAAAGGACTATGAAGGAAGCAGAACTCTGATCTATGATCAGAAAACACCAAAAATAGAAATCCTGAAAATCAAAAGAGAGATTAATATAATCGAAAGTGAAAAAACCTCATTGAGCCACTTGAAAAACTAAGACCTGATTTTATGAAAAACAAAACAAAACAAAACCCAATAAAGTAGATAAGCCATTGGTTAGTTTTATTTTTAAAAGTCTAATTTTTTTACGTATTTGTGTTTTTTTAAAACTAGTCTAATATTACTAGTATCAGAGATTAAAAGGATGAAGATAAAATTTAAGTAATTATTAGGAGTCATTTTTCCCAATTATATACCAGTAAAACTGACAATCTAAGTGAAATGGATACATATTCACAAAAATATAAGCTCAGATTAACAGAAGAATACAAATAATTTTGTTTTAGAAAAAGGAATTGGACAAGCCATCAAAAAAGCTCCCTAAAAGAAAAATTGCAGGACCAGTTGGATTCATAAGTGAATTTTGCCAAACATTTAAGGAACAGTTAATTACTAGTACTTTATAAACTGTTTGCAAAAATAAAGGAGTTCTACTACATTCCTTTTATGACATAAATATGGTTTTAATATCTAAACCAGGGAAAGCAAAAATAGAGAAAGAAAACTATAGACCAATTTCCTCAATGGATATTGATGCAGAAATTTTATATACTAGCAAGGAGATTACAGCAGTATATTACCAAGATCATATACTATGACCAGGTAGGGTGTACACTGACTAAACAACCACTATCAACAGGCAGTTTTCCAAGGAAGAAATCAAAGCTCTCGATAGTCTCAATATTTTAAATCACTACTGATTAAAGAATTAAAACAACTCTGAGATACTATCTCACGCTTATCTGATTGACTAACATTACAGAAAAGGAAAAAGAAAAATGTTCAAGGGGATGTGGAAAAAATTGGGACACTAATGTACTGTTGGAATTGTGAAGTAGTCCAGCCTTTCTGGAGAACAATTTGGAACTGCACCCAAAGGGCTATAAAACTGTGTGTGTCCTTTGGCCCAGCAATACTGCTACTAGGTTTGTATTCCAGAAAGATAAAAAAAAAAAGGGAAAAGAACCTGTTTGCACAAAACTATTATTTATAACAGCTCTTTTTGTAGTGGCAAAGAATTGGAAATGGAGGGGCTGCCCAGCAGTAGGGGAATGGCTGAATAAGTATTGGCATATGATTGTTATGTGCTACTGTTGTGCTATAAGAAATGACAAGATGGTTTCAGAAAAACCTGGCAAGACTTACGTGAACTCTTGCACAATAAAATGAGCAGAATCAGGAGAACATCGTGATAACAGTAACATTGCACGATGATCAACTGTGAAACACTTAGCCACTCTGACCAAGACAATAATCCAAGACAGTTCCAAAGGATTTAGGAAGAAAAATGCTATCTACCTCTTTAATTTTTTTTTAATTTTGTTGAGGCAATTGAGGTTAAATGACTTGCCCAGGGTCACACAGCTAGTAAGTGTCAAGTGTCTGAGACTGGATTTGAACTCAGGTTCTCCTGAATCCAGGGCCAGTGCTCTATCCACTGTGCCACCTAGCTGCCCCGTATCTACCTCTTTAGAAAGAACTGATGGAGTCTGAAAGCAGATTGAAGCATACTTAAAAACAACAACAACAACAAAAAACAACTATATTCTCGTTTTGTTTGTTTCCTCTTTTGCATCATGGGTAATATGGAAATATATTTTGCATGACAACATAAATAATAAATACTAAATTGCTTGCCATCTCAAGGAGGGGAAAGGGATGGGAGAGAGAAAATTTAGAACCCAAATTTTTTTTAAATGTTGAAAATTCTTTTACATGTAATTAGGAAATATTTGGAAAACTTCCTCCTCCTCCCCCCCCTCTCCTGCAATGAGGGTTAAGTGACTTGCTCAAGGTCACACAGCTAGCAGGTGTCTGTGGTCAAATTTGAACTCAGGTCCTCCTCAATCCAGTTTTAGCCACTGCGCCACCTAGTGGCCCCAGGAAATATTTAACAAAATAACTAAAAATATTTTTTTTTAAAAAAAGAAAAGCTATGAGTTAGGATAACTAACACCACAGTCTATTTTGTTTGTTTTTGGTGAGGCAATTGGGGTTAAGTGACTTTCCCAGGGTCACACAGCTAGTAAGTGTTAAGTGTCTGAGGCCGGATTTGAACTCAGGCACTCCTGAATCCAGGGCTGGTGCTCTATCCACTGTGCCATCTAGCTGCCCCCACAGTCTATTTAAAAAAAAAATACTAGATATAACAGTCGGAGGCCTCAGAAGGGGTAGGGTGAAGACCATTGGTAATGTAATTCAAGACAGAATGAATGGTTTGTACCATGTTAAATGAATATTCATTGCTTTGATTTAATTTGCATAGAAAAGTCATTTGACTCTCAACCAGATATTTTAACTGTGTTAATCTGGTATTTTATTATTTAGGAATTCTGTATTCATCAACATTTATTTAAATTCTTATTAGTATATAGGGCTAAAGAGGCAATGTGCTAACTAAAATATTACAATTTTAAATATATTAAAAAATTTTACACAAATTAGTGAAGGCAATTAGGAGAGTAGAATGGTAAAAATATTCTATCAAATATCATTGAAAGAAGTTTAAAGAACAGGTGATGAAACATATTTCCTTTTTCATGTCAAAAGACATGGGATACTATTAAGAATAATATATATGATATTAGATAAAATCTATAGTATATTTTGATTTTCTCATTATAGAGGAATGACTGATGTCAAGAGAAAAAACATCAATAAAAACATGATTTTTTAAAAGGGAATCATGCCTTTCGCTAATATTCTGAAGGCCCTGCAAGTTTTGTTTTTGGCTCTTTATCGTTATTACCTAGTCTCGGTGCTTAATAAATGCCTGTTGAATTGAATCAAAGTTGGGCATTTTATTCAAGAAAAGTGGATGTAGGCACTCACTATCTTGACTTCTTTCCATACCTATTTTTTTTTAATTTAATTTAATTTTTATTTTAGTGAGGCAATTGGGGTTAAGTGACTTGCCCAGGGTCACACAGCTAGTAATTGTTAAGTGTCTGAGGTCGGATTTGAACTCAGGTCCTCTTGACTCCAGGGCTGGTGCTCTATCCACTGCGCCACCTAGCTGCCCCCATACCTGTTTTTAAAGCTAAAAATGAGAATAGTAAATTTTGTAACTTGTGCTTACAAAGTGTTATTTTTAATATCTTAAGAAATATTCTGGCCATGTTTACCAATTTTATGGAAGGGTTTTTGTTTTTTTTTTTGATGGTGCAATGAGGGTTAAGTGACTTGCCTAGGGTCACACAGCTAGTAAGTGTCAAGTGTCTGAGGCCAGATTTGAACTCAGGTCCTCTTGAATCCAGGGCCGGTGCTCTATCCACTGCACCACCTAGCTGCCTCGTGTTTACCAATTTTAAAGTATCTAGGAGTTTTCTTTTTTCCCTCCACTAAAAAAATCAAAATCAGGAAAAGCTATTAGTTATTTTTTATTATAGTCTCACATTGGTCTTCATTCCAGACTTGATAATTTCACTTTCATATATATATGGGAGGCTCTTTAATGGAATTTGGGAATTATTAATGAAAACTTAATTTGGGTTTTTTTTTTTGTTTTTTTGTTTTTTTGCAGGTCAGTGAGGATTAAATGACATGCCCAAGGTCACACAGTTAGTAAGTTTCAAGTGTCTGAGGTTGGATTTGAACTCAGGTCCTCCTGAATCCAGGGCCTGTGCTTTATCCACTGTGCCACCCAGCTGTTCCCAGAAAACAATTTTTTGTTATAGTGTACTTTATCATAGTCTACTTACTCAGTGTGGATATTCTCCTCTGTTGAAGCAGATGGTCAATGACCTAGTTATATAGTTAGGTTTATTGTTAGCCAACAGTACTTACTACACAATGATCCTTTTTTTAAAAATGTTTTTCTTAATATCTTTTTCTTTTTGTAAATAGTATTTTATTTTTTCTCCCCGCCCAAGATGGCACACAATATAGGTTATACATTCACAATTGTGTAAACATATTTCCACATTAGTCATGTTGTGAAAGAAGAAACAGAACAAAAGGGAAAAGCCACAAAAACACATACACATATAAAAGTGAATATAGTAAGCTTTGATATACGTTCAGATTTTCTAGTTCTTTCTCTGTACGTGGAGAGTATTTTCCATCATGAGTCTTTTGGAATTGTCTTGGATCATTGTATTTCTGAGAAGAGCTAAGTATCTATCATAGTTGATAATATTGCTGTTACTGTGTACAGTGTTCTTTTGGTTCTGCTCGCTTCACTCAGCATCAGTTCATGTAAGTCCAGGTTTTTCCGAAATTCTCTTGCTCATCATTTCTTACAGCACAAAAAGATTCTATTACATTCATATACCACAACTTGTTTGGACGTTCCCTCAATTTTTAATTCTTTGCTACCTTTACAAAAAGAGCTGCTATTCATATTTTTGTACATGTAGTTCCTTTTTTAATGATCTCTTTGGGATACAGATCTAGTATACATGACGATTTTTGATCAAATTGCAGGAATTTTTTGCATGTTCCTTTTAAAAGTAATGAAATGTATATGAATATTTTTAGATAAACCTACATGACTCTTGGAGTTAAAAAAAAAGCTTCTAAAAGGTGTGAAAATATGTTGTAGTAAAAGTTTGAATCCTTTTCCTTTTCAGTATCTTAAAAAATTAAAGCAATAACAAGGTAGAGTAAGAATAAAGAAGTAGTTTCATGGAATAGTGGAGGACTAGGTTTTTGGTGACTTTGTGTCTAGTTTTAGCCCATGAGCTAAGGATATTTAATTACTATGTAAGTGTTATCATACATAATAAGAAAATAATAGCTGTCTGGGCTGCTGCCTCATAGGGTTGTTCTCTGGATCAAATGAAACGGTGCATGTGAAAACACTTAGTAAATTGTTATGTGTCATTACAAATAATAGAACCGATAGGACCTGCCATTTTACAGCTGAGGAAATTCACATCTAAAGAAGTTCATATATTTATTATTCATGATCATTTTACTTATCTCTATTTCACTCAGTGAAGTCATAGAAACTCATCTCTTATCATTTTAAAGTTTACAAACCACTTTTTTCACAGCCTGTGAAATATGTAACGGACAAGTTGGTCCGACAAATTACTGTGTTCTAATATGGTCATGACACGGATGGTAGAACAAAAAATGATGAAGAACTAAGATATGCTTGGTAACTTCAGAGCCTCCTTTCATCCTTAAAAAATTAGTTATCGACAGCTTGCAAACATTAACAGATGCACAGGTTTTTGCACTTACAACATTCTTTACCCAAACCTTACTGTTACTGAATAGAATCTGGGGCACACTGTTTGTCTTTCTAGATATAGTCATTTTTGTTACTTGAAGGGCCCATCTTCCTAACAACTGACAAGTTGTTTTTAATTCACTAAACTTTCTTTGTTCATCCAGATAACATTACTGATCCTTCATGATTATAATGACATGCACTTTAGATAAACAGAGTGATGGTGTCTTTTCTTAATTTCTCCACATGGCCTCACCAGACCTGCATTATAAGATAACTAGCTCTCTAGGGTCAAGAGTGAATTCTGATTTCTTAAAAAAGAGCATGGATGAGGCCTCTTCAGCTCATTTCTACAGTATGTTGCTCAATAATACATGAATTAACCAACCATTCTTTGTTCCAGTATTGTAGTTTAGATTTCAGGAGACTGAAAGTTTTGCATTTTATAAGAATGTGTGCATTGTAGAGATGGTTTTCTTAGAGTTGTACTTATTCATAGCATGATAATATACATGCTTTGATTAAAAAGCTGCCCTAAAATGAGGGGTGGGTGGGGAAGATTAAATTATTATTTGTAAAAATTTTAAAGGTAGCTTTAAATGTTATAGTTACCTTGGCAACTCGATCTTAATTTTACAGATAAACAATATGCAATTCCAAGGCTTTTGGTTATATTTGAGTCTTCTGCTGTTCACCTTAGTAAAAGCAGAATTGCAGGATGAAGATGTTGAGATGGAAGATTTTGATGAAAGTTCAGAAGAAATTATGACTAATGAAGATATACTTCCCCCAGAGGTAAGATTACTGTGCAATGAAATTTAATTATAAAATGTGTAGTTATCTTTTTTATCTTAACTCATATATGTGATTAATACCTGAAATTCTTACAAATCTGTAATTCTGCAATCTCTGAATGGACTTACTTATGACCAGGTTGTTTAGATCACTAACCTAAAACAGGAATTATTTTATTCTCTTCTGTATATGGTACCTCACAGAGTTTTGCTTTTTTTAAAAAAGTGATTTGAAGAATGATAATTTTTTTAAAGTAAACATAGAAATAGGACCTTACTACTAGGTTAAACAACTTAATTTGAGAATGATTTTTCAAACTTTCCTGTTTGTAAGGGCTTCTAAACTATATATTCCTCCTCCAACAAAAAGGAAAGTATAATTTCTTACCTGTTACAGAGGAAAATAACACTTTTCTTTCTCTAAGAAAAAAAATTTTCTAAAGAAAAATGAGGAAGGGGAAAAGGTGATGTTGAAATATGAACACAGCAAAATTTGGCATGTACTCAGGAGTAAATAATCTTTATGAACTCATTTCACATTTGGATTTTGTATTTGTAGAGATGCAAGTGTACACATTCTTGAGTGTTGTAGCACCTCAGCTAAATGTAAGCTCTGAAAACACCTCTTTGTGTTTTCCCATAGAGCCTCATACTATTTGGATTGTGTTTTCTTTGCCGTTTCTCTCATTAAATACAGAATTTTATAATCTACAGAAAGTGAACACTCATTTATTATTGTCCACCTAAGTGTTTTAGCCAAAACTATTAAGTAAACCTCTATATCCATGGTGTCAAACTCAACTGGACTTCAGGATCCCTCTGGGCAACACTGTATATTAACTTAGGAAACCACATATTAACATTAGGTTCTATTGTCTTATTTATTTTGTTCATTATTTCCCTGCATTTTAATTGGTTTTGAGCTACATTTAGAAGTGTAGGCTGCATGGCTGGTGTTTGACACCGCTTCTTTAGAGAATTATACCAAAGAAACTGGCAATCATCTGTGGTCCTAACTTACATATTCATGCATGAAGAAAAGTTTAGGCAGGAATTTTTCTCTGTTATTGGCTTTTCTATTCATGAGGCCAGATTAAACTAGGCTGTCTTAAATCATGCTTTTTGAGTTTTTTTAAGTGGAAAGGTCCAAAATGTGCAATGATAAATCAGATGTAGAGTAAGACAGAGCTAGTGTGTTCATGAGGAAGGCCTACTAGAAAGAACCTTACCACTCTTCAGAGTCATTCCTCTTCCCCAGATCACCAAAACAATCCTTACAAATTTTTCTTTTAGAAGAAAAGGAATCAGCTAAAGTAGATGTATTTCAGTAAGCTAGGGGTAGACTGATTGAATCGGATTCCATAGTTGTAATCATAATCCTGTTAATAAGTATATAGAATCTTGCTTATTCGATGATAATCTCTTTCTCCTATGGGAACTGGAAATTTTTTCCACTCAAGCCATAGTGTTGCTTAATTAAGCTATAGTCTTTCCCTAAAATCTAGTCTCCTCATTGATAGGAAAAATAATATACAAATAAAATTACATAAGATTCACATAGAGGAAGACCCAGAAATTGATTGTTTCTAGCAATTATTTTCTTCAGGTTTCATCACTGAGTTATTAGTAAACATTTTTTTTTCAAAAGCTTTCTTTTTATTTACAACTAATAGCTTTAGACCAATGTGTAATATGTCTTTTAGGTTGAGTACAAGACACCACAACCTATAGGAGAAGTATATTTCACAGAAACCTTTGATAATGGAATATTGACTGGGTAAGTTGATAGCAAATATTCAAAAGGATATTTTACTTGATGTTTTAAACTATGGGGTTTTAGACCATTGACAGCTTCTTTTAATACAGACCTTTTTACAATGTAAACCTTTCAAGTACCTGACAAGTTTCTGTGAAATGTAGTGACCCCCTCCCTTTTGTACCTCAGTCCCATCTCCAGGGTCTCAACTAGGTGTAAATCTATGATCCTTTTACCGCTTCTTTTAAAGTTTCTTCTCTTGTCCCCTAGGAAAATAGTCATTGAGAAACTAAATCACTCTTAGCCTTCTTCCAGGCTTATTTCCCAGACGCTACCTCTTAGTAGGGGCAGTTCAGTGGATAGGCCCAGGAGTCAGGAAGACTTATGTTCCTGAGTTCAAATCCAGCCTCAGACACTTTGTGACCCTGGGCAATTCACTTAACCCTCTTTAGCTCAGTTTCATCATCTGTAAAATGACCTGTTGAAAAAAAATGGCAAATCGCTCCAGTGGAACTTTTTGTTTTATCTTTGTAGCCCTAGCACCAAGCAAGGTGCCTTGTGCTTTGTAGGTACTTAATAAATAAATGTTGGATTGAATGTTGACTATTCTGTGATCTCATCTATGTAAGTGCTCAACAGATGGAGAAAAGGCTTTTGACAAAAGTTTAGTATTCCAGTATAGTAATAATCACTTAAAATATTTTAACTGATTTTTAAAAAGGAAGGACTAGAGGGATTTTTCAGTTACCCTTATATACAATGGACCAAAACAGATAGAAAAACAAAGATGTCTTTCTCTGCTCTGATTTGACATAGTATTAGAAATGCTAGCAGTTATAAGACAGAGGAGAAAGTCAGAGGAATTGCCCTAGAAAATAAAAAAGATACATTGAATTACATAATTACTTATAAAATTCATTAGCTTAACAAAAAATGGAAATGTAACATGAATTCAACAGAGTTACAATACAAGGTAAACCTATATAACGTTTACATTCTTACAGGTTGCTAATGTAGACTATGCAAATAAATATTATAGAAAGAGAAACATTTTTAAAAAACATGTTAATATCTTAATATTAACTATACATACATATTGCCTACAAAAGCCTTCAGAAAGAAAAAGATCTAAATTAACTGGAAGGAAATTCAGTGTTCATAGATGTATAGAATGAATATAGCGAAAATGACAATGATCTCTAAATCATACATCATTATAAGTAACAAAAATCATTATTGGGGTTCTGTATAGAACTTAATAAAGTTACAATAAAATATACGTGGAAAACAAGCTATTAGGAAAATCAAAGTAATTAATTTGTAGGTGGGGGGAATTTCAGATGAAAGTGGATTAGCCCTTTCAGAATATATTATATAAAAGCATTGTCCTTAAAATTGTTTTTTATTGTGTAAAATATAGAAAAATAAGCCAGCGAGACAGACTAGCAATGCAGAAAAAGAACCAAAAACATATAAAAGATGAGTATTTGATAAACTTGTGGATAATAATAATATCTTAAGGAAAAGGATACATTATGTAAGGAATTTTGGGGAAACTGTTGTAATATGGGGGAAGGTAAATGTAGATCTCTGTCACGTACTACAGTAGATTCCAAATGTGTCATAATACTAAACAGTATATTAAATTAGGGAAACTAATATTATCTTGATCCTAGTTTCATTTAACAGATATATTTTAAGCAATTAAATGGTACATTTTATAATAAAATTTTATTTACACACCAAAAAACCATATAATCCAGATGAAAATAGAGATTGGGAAAATAATTGTAATAAATTTAACATACAAACTTATTGCTCAAAATATTTAAAAATGCTATAAATATTTTAGGAAAACAACCTAGTCATTAGATAAATAGTAAGGCAATTTACAAATGTGAACAGATATAGGTAGTATGAATAATCACTTGAAAAAATGTTCAGCCTTGCTAATCATTAAGGAAATGTAAATTGTAAGTAACTTTGAAGTGCCACTTTATACCCCCTTTACAGCAAATTGGCAAAAGTACGTGAAAAGGACACAACTTAATAACTTAATAATAATTTTGTAGCAATCAGTACAATCCTTCATTCTGGATGAAATTGCCAGTTGTCAGTATCTTTTTAAACTACAAACACAGTAATCACAAGAATTCTTAACTTTTACCTAGGAATCCTATTATTAGTGATATACTCTAAAGAGAAAAAAGAGATGTAGCTACAAATCGATGGATAAATGAATGGATAGGGTCACAGTCAAAATCAAGGCACAAAGTTCGAAGCATGTTCAGTTTATTAGTAAGGCTAGCAGTTGCCAGTACAAAAGGGGTCTCTTGGCTCTTTAACAAGCAAAAATCCCCAAGAAAACAAAACAAAAAAACCACAAGAAGGAAGAAACAAAACAAAACCAACAACAAGGTGAAAATGGTATGCTTCTATCTGCATTCAGATTCCATAGTTCTTTCTCTGGATGTGGATAGCATTTTCCATCATGAGTCTTCTGGAATTGTTTTGGATCATTGTATTGCTGAGAAGAGCTAAGTCAATCACAGTTGATCCAGATGAATCATTTTTATGAATGAAAGGAGGAATATCCAAAAACTAGAAGGCAGAAGCATCATAGATGGGAAAAACAATACAAATGGTTAAAAAATCTGAAGCATCATGGGCAGAAGGGACAGTATCATTAGTGGTATCCACCTTCATGGTTAAGTATCACAGTGATAAGAGACCAGACTTTCTTGAAGGACAACAATATTCCAGAGATAACAGACTAGACTCTTTGGCACCCACCTTCATCCTTCAAGGGTAGCAGATTTCCTTGACACATGAATAGAACAGTGATCATCATCAGGAAAGCTGAACTTTTAAACTTAACTCAGTGAGGAAAGCTGAACTTTTGAACTTAACACAGTGTGACTTAGGCAGTGTACAAAATGTCAACAGTGATCCAGAACAGAATCAGTTACAAAAATGGAGACAATATAAATTTGATTTGCTCAAATGTCTTACAGCTCTCATCTGTCTTTTCTTTTTTCACACACAAACACTATCCTAGTTCAGGCCTTGATTACTTCTCAGATGGGACATTGTATAGTGTTGTAATAAAATCTCACTCCTTTCTTTACTTTTTCTAAGTCATAGTTCACATAGGTCCCCAAATAATCTTCCTAAGAACTCAGGATAGAAAATGCTCTCCATATCCAGAAAAAAGAACCGTGGAATCTGAATGCAGATTGAACCATACTCTTTCTACTTTTTTTTGAGGTTTTTCCCTTTTGTTTTGATTCTTCTTTCACATAATGACTAATGCAGAGATATGTTTAATGTGATTGTAGATATGTAACCTATATATCAGATTACCTTCTGTCTTGGGGGAAGGGGGAGGGAAGGAAGAGAGGGAGAAAAATTTGGGACTCAAAATCTTATAAAAACAAATGTTGAAAACTATCTTTACATGTAACTGGAAAATAATAAAATACTTTTAAGATTGAAAAAAATGATCTTCCTAAACCACATATCAGACAATATTCCTTCTTGGCTTTCGCTTTCCTCCATTTTTTTGGCTCCAGCCTACCTTTCTAGATTGATTTTTTTTTTTATGGTTCTTCAGAGCCTGTGCATTTCAGCCAAACTTGACTACTGATTCTTGAAATTGACATTCTTTCATCTGTCTTTAATTTGTACAAGCATTCCTCAGCATGGCCTTTCAGAATCCTCACCTTCTATTAAAGTTCAATTCAAAGGCTACCCCTCTGTGAAATCTCTCCTAGTCCCCCAAGTTGTCAGTACTTTCTCTCTTTTCAAATGACCTTTTTTTTTTTTTTTAGTGAGGCATTTGGCGTTAAGTGACTTGCCCAGGGTCACACAGCTAGTAAGTGTGTTAAGTGTCTGAGGCCGGATTTGAACTCAGGTACTCCTGACTCCAGGTTCAGTGCTCTATCCACTGTGCCACCTAGCTGCCCCATAAATGACCTTTTTTTTTTTTTTTTTTTTGCAGGGCAATGGGGGTTAAGTGACTTGCCCAGGGTCACACAGCTAGTTAAGTGTCAAGTGTCTGAGGCCGGATTTGAACTCAGGTACTCCTGAATCCAGGGCCGGTGCTTTATCCACTGCGCCACCTAGCCGCCCCGATAAATGACCTTTTAAGAAATTTATCTGTATAGTTCCTTGAGCCCTCCTGTACTTGGCTAAATGTTTGTCACATGGTACTAGGCACTTCATAAATGCTTGTTGGTTGAATGTAGTGACTGGATTTTTCCTTTATCCTGAGCACAAAGAAACAATTACACAAAGTAGATGCTTAATAAATTTGTTGAATTGAACAATTGTTAAGATGCTGAATAAACTATCAATGTAATATAATACTATATGATACAATCATAGTAGTTTAAATTTGTATAATACTGTGCGCCAGATGTTATACTAAGCACCTTACAATTATCATATATTATCTCATTTGATCCTCAGAACAACCCTGGATGGTGGGTGCTATTTTTATCACTATTTTACAGATGAGGAAATAGAGGCAAACAGAGGGTTAAGCTAGTGTCTGAGGCTGGATTTGAGCTCAGGTCTTCCTTACTTCAGGCCCAGTGTTAAGGAATATACTGTGTTAAGTAATAATATTAATAAAATAGCAGTGTGAAAAAGGAATTTGGGAAAACTAATGTCAAGTAATATGAAACAAAGTTGTGCCTAAAGATAATGACTTAAGTATAAAAAGAACATTTTACTTTAAAACAGATGAATGAACAAAGGCAGGAGATTCAGAGAAAGTATGTCATGGACATATGTCTGAGAAATGTTTTAAGTGTAAATAGTTGTACATGTATTTGTTTGGTTTTATTTCAAGTCATGTTCAAATTACTGTTAGGTATAATAAACAATTTACAGTATTTTTCAGTGGAAAGTGAACTTTATTAAGGGGCAGCTAGGTGGCGCAGTGGATAGAGCACTGGCCCTGGAGTCAGGAGGACCTGAGTTCAAATGCGGCCTCAGACACTTAACACTTACTAGCTGTGTGACCCTGGGCAAGTCACTTAACCCCAATTGCCTCACCCCAAAAAAAAAAAAGTGAACCTTATTAGGTCTTTTCTTTATAAAATACAACTTCCATGGAATTTACTCATTAGTTATATTTCTAAACTATCTAAAAAGTTGATGAACATGTGTGCCTTTCATTAAAAAAGAAAACTAATTGTTTACAGGTGGGTGTTATCCAAAGCAAGGAAAGAAGACACTGATGAGAACATTGCTAAATATGATGGTAAACTCCTTAAATATATGCATGTTTAAGTCATATTGTGTGGTTGTGTTTAGTATATTTGAGCCAATTACATTTTGGGTGGAATTTTCCAGTGTTCTTTAAAGAAACTTAAGAAATTAACTGTAGTTTTTGGAAGAAACACTTGTATTTTGTACACTTATGAGCAAAGGGGTAGCAGTGTGGCAGCCCTTGGAGTAAGGAGACCAGGAATCAAGCCCTGTCTCTACCACTTTCCAGCTATGTGACAATGGTGAAGTTACTTACCTTTCTGATCTTCATTTTTGCCCTCTACAGGGTGGGACAAAAGTCACGAGGGGTCTAATGTTTTAATAACTTTCTGAACATTATTTTTCTTTATTTTTCACCATTTATGAGATTTGATTTTCACATGTAATGTAAATTCATTTCTTAAATATACTGTATATGATGCTATGGTATCGTAAACTTAAAACAACTAATAAAAGTTATTGAATAGTCATGCCTTTTGGTTCACCCTGTATAAAATAGAAAAAAAGCATGATGCTTATTATGCCTTTCTTATGGGGTATGTATGAAAAGTGCTCTGTAAACTTTATAGAGGTAGGTTATCAGACTTGTTATTTTTATTAATTTTATTTTTTGGGGGGGAAATGGGGGTTAAGTGACTTGCCCAAGGTCACACAGCTAGTAAGTGTCAAGTGTCTGAGGCCGGATTTGAACTCAGGTCCTCCTGAACTCAAGGCCAGTGCTTTATCCACTACGCCACCTAGCTGCCCCCAGACTTGTTATTTTTTAAAAAGAGCAGCATTAACTATTCATAGTTGTAGTGTAAAGACCTACAGGTAATTTAAAACTTAGTCATCTAATTACTATGCACTTTGACATAGAGCTTTTCAGAGCATTTTCCCCACAACAATCCTATAAGAAAACATGATATGAAAGCTTAATTGTGGAGCCAGGATTTGAACCCAGGCATTCATATTCAATCCAAATACTCTTCAGTTTCTAGTATTTTGAGCAGTACTTCTTTTAAGGTAAAAAACTGCTAGGTGGTGCCTAGTACTTAATCTGTTCTCTGCCAGAAATCTTAGGGCAGCAATATTGTATTTCCGAGAAAGGGGAGAACAAAGGATTGAGCCCTTTTTTGGAGGTAACCAGTGGGAGAAATCAGAGAAAAATTAATTGGTAGTGCATTTTGTCATTAAATAAACATTAGTGTGTTCTACTTTATAGAATAGAAATGTAAAAGTTTTCTGTGATTTGAATTTCTAGGTACACTTAAAGAATTTAGCAAATTTTAAAAAATGTGTACATTAAAAACATACTTAGAAAACTTAAGTAATTTAGAATAGAAACTTGTGATTGTCATATAAAGATGAGACTCAACAACATAGGAGAGGAAAAGAATACCGAGATCATCTTCAATTTGTGGATTGTCTTCTATCTTTCCCATTGACAGATTAATATAGCAGGCAGGAGGAGTATTTTGTGTTATTATACCTCAGTAATCTTATTTACTTCTACTTCTGGTTTTGTTGTGATGTCATCAAAGTTTTGTTTTGAAATATCATAATATTTTAAATTTAGCCATAAGCCATGTCTTTATGAGTAACACTGGAAACCACTGTATTTTACTAAATTAATGCTGTATAAAATTCTGTATAATTAGTCTGGGAATAAAGTTTCCTAATGAGTTAAATATTTTGATCAACAGATAGTTAATATATGCCATGGAGTGGGGAATCCTTCAGCCCAAGGGCCAGAATTATTCTTCAGTTTGATTTTGTTCTACCCACTGAAAGTTTTCTAAAGTTGTATCTATCTGATGCCTGTTTCCTAGTTTATAAATCCTATGTATTGCTTGTAGTTGTGTAAACTCAGCATGGTTTTAAAAATCTATAGCCACAATATCTTAAAAGTCCACAAGATGGGGTTATTACTCAATGAAAGAAGACTAGTCTTTAAGGGATCATAGAAGAATTAAATTTAACATCCTCCTGAAAGAGGGAGAACTAAAGAAATGTGTTACGCAATTACTCAGTTTGAAAAAAATGTGACCAAGTTCCTATATCCACAAGGAAAAAAAGTGTGAAAGATTAAGCTAAAAAAATCAGCTTATAGGAATCCTTGACCCTATTTTCAGACTTCTTCGTACAATCCCACAAGAAAGAAAGAAATTTAAGAATGATAAAAAACACTCTTGGTGCTTTTACTTAAAAAAAAAAAGTCACTTGAGAAGATAACTACTAACCCTATGCATGCCTAATTTGTTATTTCTATTTTAAAAAATTAAAAAGAATTGAATAATCATGTATCACTCGTCCATAATGAAAACATTAAAAGACAGTTCTTCACCGGTGCTTTTCTGTAGTATTCGCCATATCTTTGCCATCAGAATTATCTGAGAGATAGAGAAAATATAAGAGCCCGCTGGGTTTATTTTTTTAAGAAGGCATTTGATTTGATATAGAGAAAAATAGAGGCTTAAAAACTCTTGAACTATGTTTATGAAAAAAGAAGATAATCATAATGCTGATAATAAAAATTTCAACATATGGAGTATTTCAATTCTTGGGTAAATAATGGACTACGGTTCAAAAATACCAGGCTGTTAAAAATATACCTCTTTGTCTAACTGCCAAAGTAAAATAGTCATGGAAGAATGCGAAAGGAGTAAGAGAAGAGGGAAGACTTGAAAGGTCAAGTCCAAACCAGAGATTAAGCTAAACAAAAAGGAATCTGAGGACACCATGATAGGAGACCAGAACTAATAAATAGTTAATTAGGTACAGCAAAGGGAAGAAGCCAGCTAGAAAACTTAATGATCATAGTACCGTGTGACTTGAAGACTGAACATATACTGAACAGAATTTAATCCCCACATCTCACCACATCAGGTTTTGTAGTTCTCCATAGATATCATCAGTTAAAAATATAAGAATCATTGTATGGCAGCCATTGAAAAATGCCACTTAAAAGAAACTTTTGGTTGAATAAACCAGTTTTAACATAGTGAGTTGCCTTGCCCAAACAAAAGATACTTGCACATTTTCTAAACTAACAGATGTTATAATACTTGTGTATGCTTTTTCTTCCATAAAAATTATTGTTTTATTGTCTTTTTTTCTTTTAGGAAGATGGGAAATAGAAGATTTGAAAGAAAATAGAGTACCTGGTGACAGAGGACTAGTTTTGAAATCACAAGCAAAGCATCATGCAATATCAGCTCTATTATCAAAACCATTTATTTTTGCAGATAAACCTTTGATAGTTCAGTAAGTTTTGTGACTGCTTTCTCAGTACTTACAAGTTTGTGAATTTAAAATACTTTATACAGTTATTTAGGTATTAGCTAAGAGTACTAACTTTGCTTAGCAAAGTTACTTGCCTTATAGAAATTCACTATCCTGTTGAGTGCAAAACCAATTAGGTACGAAATAGCCAATATATTCATTTGTTACACATTTAAATGTGTTTAACTTTTTACAACAAAATGATGCAACCTTAATTTGCTGTTTAAAAATTGCTATATAAAATTTGCTATTTAAAAATAACACGAAATATATTGTGCTATGAGTGTTTTCCTTACAACAATCCTGTGAGGCAGGTATTATAAATAACATCCCCATTTTATGGGTGAAGAAACTGAAGCTTAGTTAAATGAAAAGTTCACACAGCAGATTGGTGTCAGAGTACTTCTTGAAAATGCTGACAGTGAATTCCAGAGCTTTCTCCATTATCCAGAGCTCATGTTTTATTTTGCGTCAAAATACTAGCTTAAGTTCTTGTGCTTAATTAAGGTATCAGTCAAATTGAATGATGACTTATTGTTTGCCAATCAACCCTTAGTGAAGATTCAAATATTGTATGAAAGAATTATTACCAAAAAAAGAAAGCTACTTTAAATATTAGTATTTTTAGTTTAACTAAAACTTTTAGTGTTAATACGTATAGATAAAAATTTTTATTTTCGCTTAGGGACTTTAGTAACTTGACACAAAAAAAACACATCAGGAAAAATTAAACTTTAAACTGTTTTCCAATACTACAGATTCTCTTCTGATCATTACTAATATTACAAGTTTTACACAGTTGTAACTCATCTATGTATGCCTGTGAGTCTATACCATGTTCATGTGTAGGTAGGTTTTAAAGAATGCATTTGTGAATTGAAAGCAGCTTAGTTTATCATTAAGCTTTTCTTATATTGAAAATTCAGTATCTTTTCTCTCATCTTCAGTTTCAAGGTTACTCCTACCACGGTATTTACAATTTGGTAGGCTTCTAGGAGTTATATTTTTGACTCTTAAAATTTAAATAACAGATTTGAAAGAAAAGCAACAAAAGTTTACTATCATTCATAGTTTTTCCTAGTTCATCCGTGAAGGGCTAAGGGATGAAATAATGAAATTAGCATTCATTATTATCTTAACACAAATCAATGTCTGATAAGCAAGCAGATTCCTGCTTACAAGACTAGATGTAAAGTTGGAAGGCTATGTCTTGGAGAAGAGTTTTAAATATTTGTTTTGTCTTTCCATTGAGTAGATCATTAAGTCAAATGGGCTTAGTTGGCATCAAGATATTTTAACTTATATCAGAGGGTAGCAAGAGGTTATTTATAAGAAGGCCATTGATTTATTTACCATCCTTTCTTTAAAGAAATTATTATTGTAGAGATATTTTCATTTTAGCCTAGTTATTTTAAAGGTTATTTTCTTTTTTCTTTTTTTTTGCAGGGCAATGAAGGTTAAGTGACTTGCCCAGGGTCACACAGCTAGTTAAGTGTCCACTGTCTGAGGCTGGATTTGAACTCAGGTTCTCCTGAATCCAAGGCCAGTGCTTTATCCACTGCGCCATCTAGCTGCCCCCTAAAGGTTATTTTCAATCTAATCTTATATTAAGCTCCTACTGTGTGCTAGGCATAGATATATACAAATATGAAACAAAATCCCTGCCTTCAAGTAACTCATTTGAGGGGGTAATGAAACATGTAAGCATATAAAACAGACCAATGATTATTTCAGGAGGAGAGAGAACAAAGAGTGAGTGGGTTTAAGAAAGACCTCCTAGAGGGCAGGTAGGTGGTGCAATGGTTAAAGCACTGGCCTTGGATTCAGGAGGACCTGAGTTCAAATCCAGCCTCAGACACTTTACACTTACTAGCTGTGTGACCCTGGGCAAGTCACTTAACCCTCATTGCCCTGCCAAAAAAAAGAAAAAGAAAAAAATTTAAAAAAAAAAAAAAAGGCCTCCTGTAGGAGGTGGCATAAGCCTCAAAGGAGACTAGGGTGTCCTAAGAAGTGATGGTGAGCTTTGATGACAGCCTTTGTGAAAGCATGGATAGTGAGATAGAATGCCGACTTGGAGGAAACTCCAGGAGGCCAAGTTAGCAAGAATAAGTTAAAGGGGAATCATGTCTATTGAAGCCAGATTGTGAAGGGCTTTAAAACTGAGCTGGTGATTGGGGAGGATGGCAGACTGAAGATGGTCAGATTATTTTACCCATATTACTAGGAACTTCATTTAGATGCTGCTCCTCGACTGTGGCTTGTTTTGGCCTTGTTGTACAGTCATTTTTTAGTAGTTTGGGATTTTCTTGGCAAAGATATGGGAGTTGGTTTGTCATTTTTTTTCCACAGCTCGTTTTACAGATGAGAAAGGTAGGCAGAGAGGGTTAAGTGACCTGCCTAAGGACTTATTTCCTCTTTTAACTGGGAGGGAATGTGATAACCAGAGGCACACAAAATGGCAACAGATTCATGATAAGAATCTAATTCTAATTGATGCTTTGCCCTAAACTTGCATATGTAAAGACTGCAAAACATACTCCAAAAGGTTACTAACTGAACAATCTACCACTATAGGGTTAGGTCAGTGTCTGGATGATCTGATTTCTGGAGATTAAATTAAACATTTTGTTATTGAGATAAAAGGCAAACTATCATGAAGAAAACAAGCCTGTGGTCTTGTCATTTTTGAAGAAGAAATTGTAGTTTTCATTGGTATCTAAAGATATATCTTGAAGATTTATCAGAGCATATTGTGAATATAGAATATTTTCTCAATTAAAATTTTATATTTTGCTGGTGTTCTTGAAGATTCTTCATTGTTTTTGTATGGGAGGGAATTGACAACTTTAGTTTTTGTATTTCAGGGATTCAAATTGTGTTTTAACAGGAAATTCTGGGGTAGCTAGGTGGCGCAGTGAATAAAGCACTGGCCCTGGATTCAGGAGGACCTGGTTCAAATCCAGCCTCAGACACTTGACACTAGCTGTGTGATCCTGGGCAAGTCACTTAACCCTCATTGCCCTGCAAAAACAAAACAAAACAAAAAAACAACAGGAAATCCTGAGGCTCATTTGGTATAGAGTTTGTAGGAGTTATATTTTATGAGGTCACTTATTGACATGCAGGGTGTTTTACTTGACTTCAGATTGATTAAGAGGAATAAAGTAGCCATTTTAACAATTTTCATTTATCCACAATATAGTTCTTCTTTTCCACTTATGCAGATACGAAGTAAATTTTCAAAATGGTGTGGATTGTGGTGGTGCATACATTAAACTTCTAACAGACAATGATTATTTGAATCTGGTATGATCTTTTAATACTTAATTTTACTGAATTGATACATGTGTTTAAAGGATATACTTGGTAAACTATGAACAGATGTTTTAAAATTAAGGGTAATTGAAACAACTCATGAAAGTTATTTTTTAAAAATCTAATAAAACTTTCTAAAACTCAATGTGACTAAAACTTTTATCCTTTTGTTATATTACGAGTATCAATAATTTATTAAAATTTTACTGTAATTGTAAATTACAAAACATGATTTTAAAAATACTACATGTACGGGGCAGCTAGGTGGCACAGTGGATAGAGCACTGGCCCTGGAGTCAGGAGTACCTGAGTTCAAATCCGGCCTCAGACACTTGACACTTACTAGCTGTGTGACCCTGGGCAAGTCACTTAACTCCCATTGCCTCACTAAAAAACAAAACAAAAAAAAAAGAATTAAAAATACTACATGTAGGGGGCAGCTAGGTGGCGCAGTGGATAAAGCACTGGCCCTGGATTCAGGAGTACCTGAGTTCAAATCTGACCTCAGACACTTGACACTTACTAGCTGTGTGACCCTGGGCAAGTCACTTAACCCCCATTGCCCCGCAAAAAAAAAAAAAAAAAAAAAAAAAGAAAAAGAAATACTACTAAAAATACTACATGTAGCAGTAAAATAAATTTATATATAATTTCAAAATAAGATTCATAAGTTCAGAAAAGTAATATAACACAAGTGAAAATGAAACATTTTGCTTATATTGCTTTGAGAAATGTTATGAGGATCCCACAGAAAATTTAGAAAATTGTAATCCTGGCAAACACTTGGATTAAACAGGGTCTGTAAAGGAGTTTTATTCAGTCCATTTGAGAGGAGGGATAATTTAAGATACAGTTTGATAGAATTTTCTGTGGTAAATTTCTTAACCTGGGGTCTGTAAGCTTGTTTGAAAATTAGTTTTATAACTGTTTCAGTATTTTATACATTTAAAAAACCATTATCCTTAGAAGGGGTCCATCAGCTGATAAATTCCACTGTAGGGGGTGCAGGGCAACTCCATAACACAAAAGAAGGAACCCTAGCTCCATGGAATGTTGCTTAGTGCAGTGTTATCAGATAGGAGTCCTGGAAGAGCAGTTTGGTCATAGCATTCACAATTGATCAAGATCATTTGAATATATAATCCCAGTTGAGGGGAAATAATTGGGAATAGGAAGCCAGTGTGTATGGTCTCCTTGGTCCCTTCTGCACCTGCTGGAATACTTTTGCTGCTTTTTCCCTTTTGTGCATTAAAAGAAAACTAAAATGAATTATTTAGGTAGAAAAGTATTCTTTTCCATAGAACCTTTAATTTGTTATATTAAATATATAAATTTTCATATTTTAGTATTTTAAGCCTCATGATGAGAGGCAACATGCTATAACAGATAGCTGGCCTTTGAGTGGGGAAGATCCACGTTTCAAATCCCTTATATCCCAGTGTCCCAGGCAACTCTCTAAAGTTAACAGTTGGGGACCAGGTGCCCATCTGCATCGTTAGAGAAATATCCTTACAGAGAGTTCCCATCGCCAGTGAAATCACAGATTCAAGTATGTGTTTGTTTGGTTTTTTTTAAGCCAGATCATAAGAAAAGGAGCAGGGGCAGCTAGGTGGCGCAGTGGATAGAGCACCGGCCCTGGAGTCAGGAGGACCTGGGTTCAAATCCAGCCTCAGACGCTTAACACTTACTAGCTGTGTGACCCTGGGCAAGTCACTTAACCCCAATTGCCTCACTAAAAAAAAAAAAAAAAGAAAAAGAAAAGGAGCATATAAAAATGTTGATTGGTATGGTAACTTTGGTTTCTTAGTGCCTTCAGATGAAAGAGGTAGCTTATGAAATGCATTTGTTCTGACTTGTAGTTCAGTGTTCTTTCTGTTGCTGCCTCCTGCATCAAATTTTTTTTCAATTTAGTCTATTAGTATCATAAAATTATTCTTTTTAAGTAATTTTGGTTTATTGAGAATTATTTTCTTATATAAAATATATCTTAAGGGATGAATTTTGCATAGATCGTGTAGAGAATAGGAGTTCATTAAATATTTTCTAACTCCATATCTAATATTAAGACATCTCTCCCTTCCTTCCCCTCTCTCCCCACTTTGCAGGAAAGTTTCTTTGATAAAACACCATATACCATTATGTTTGGACCAGATAAGTGTGGAGAAGAGCATAAACTTCATTTTATCTTTAGATATAAACATCCTAAAACTGACGTTTTTGAAGAGAAGCGTGCTAAAGTGCCAAATATAGATTTGAAAAAGTTTTTTTCTGATAAGAAGACGCATCTCTATACTCTTGGTATATCCTTTAATTGCATTTGAAGTAATTTTTTAATAGACCGGGTTAGAAATGGAACTGTTTTGCCAAGTATTTCAGTCAGATTTTATTATCTGTTAAAGCTGTGCTTTTATATTCTCTGCGAATTACTAAAAAAGATGGTTCTTAAAACTTTTTTACTCAGGATTGTTTTTGAAAAAAACACAACTATATCTATGTTAAGAAAAATATAGGATTTATTTAGTGAATTCCTGTCACTTTTTAAGCAGGAGAGTACTAGTATAACCATTGGTTTAATATTGTTTTTATATTATTCCTTCTTGTTTTGGCTTTGGTAGTTTTAAGTTAAATTGAGAGTTTAAAGCTATTTTCATAATCTAACTTGCAGGGGGGAATGAATGTGTTTTTCAACAGATAATTGTTAGTTGTGCTTTTCTTCAAGAGGGAATGGAATATAGCATTACTGAATATTTTTTGTTGCTAATTAAAGGATGCCAGGAATGTACATTGAGAGGGTATATGTGTGTGTGTGCACAAGCCTGCCCTTGCCCACCCTTATTCTGACTGTCCCTCAGAGATCTAATAGGAAATGGCTAGGCTGACATAGTAACTCACTTTGTCAGTTTTATGCTATTTAAGCAAGAAGATACAAATAAATTTAAACTACTAATGCTTAAAACTACACTAAAAAATTTGGGACACTTTTTATTATGAAGACTGACAAGTAAAACATTTGGTATTTAGTTTAACCACCAGGGGGCATTGCTGGCCAAGTGTCTGACTATTTTCTGTGTATGGCAACTCATTTCTTTTGGTATATGGGAATTTATTTAATTATACTTAGTACATTTTCCCCAAAAGAAAGCAATACCATCTTCTTTTCCCTGCTTTGAAAATGCAATTAATCATCTCATCATGGTTTTAAAGTATATAAATTCTTTACTCATAACCATAGGAAAAAAAGAATAAAAATATTATATGTTAAAATAATCAATATATGAGCCATTTACCCATCCCTTGCAGCCCAACCGTTTTAGTAGAAGGGATGCTTTCAGACAGAGTTTAGATTCTTAGGTTCACCCTCTGCCCTAGCTGCTTCCATTGGGGGAGCTAGGTCTGTTTTTCTTTCAAGGTCAGTTTTCTTGGAGAATTAGTATTCAGTCATTTGGAGGGGACTCAAGGCATGGGAGACCCTGGTTGGTAGTCTCTGTCGTTTTCAAGGGCAGCCACCAACAATCATTCATACATAACTTCTGCCTCCAGCTAGTCCTCTTTCTCCCCACTGCCAGCTTTGCTAAGGTACCACCTTCATCTTCTCCTTTCCAAGGACTCAGTCTCATCACAGGAAAATGTCTGCTGGGCCAGAGACAGCTCCTTTCATGCCAGTGGCCATTTTGTCTCCATCTCTCTTTCCATCCTTGACCAAATTCACCTGCTGGTTATTTCCAAGGTCATTTTTGTACCAAGACAATTCTGACTCCACTGTTTTTTGGATCCTTCCTTATCATCTTGGTAGCTGAAGCTTTGTGGAAATGCTCACCTGTTTTCTTCAAAGCTTTATGTGTGGATGGACCTGAGAAATGGGGTTTATCAACTAGGTTAACAACATAACTAGAGTCTTCTCTATATTTGGTGATAGTAACTTGGCTCTTTTTTTTAAAGGTAATAGTCTTCACTATGTTGTTCTGTGTAAAATAGACGTTGATTTTCACTTTTCTTGCCTCTTTCTGTGCACTTGAAATCCTGAGGTCCTTTCTTTCAAATATAAGAAACAACCCTGAAAACAGAGCCTAGATGAACACTATTTAAGGCGTTAGGGATGTAAATGCAACAACATTCTCATAGCAGACGGGATGATGGCTTACACCTTTCCAGTTTTGCTCAGCTTTTTGAATATGTGTTCTGTGTGCTGCTATATTTATATAGATTGGTTGGTTGGTTTTCTTGGGCAGGGAAAGGGTGTCCAGGAAGTTAGTGATAACCAAACATTTCTCTCAAGTTTCTTCCTTGATAGAGGAAAGAATCACTATGTGTATAAATATATTAAAAATGTACACATAGAATGAGTTTATCTCAGAATTATGATGAAGAAACACTAAAACGAATTCTCTGCCTAGAGAAAATATGAGAAACAACAAATAGATTACAAAATAGAAAACTTAAGTTTTACTTGATGAAGAAGAGAAAGTTGAAACTGGAAGGAAACCCAGAGACTTTCCCTTCTCAATCCTGTTATCCTATGAACACTATCACTTTGGGCCACATCGAAATGATCTGAAGCAGATATGTATCTAGCCCATTGTTTTAGTCTTTTTCTTTCAGAACTATCTGTCAATCACAAAAGTGCCTACTATATGTCAGGTGCTGTTTTAAATGTTGCTAATACTGAGACAAAAGTGAAATCATCCCTGACATTAGCAAGGTTACATTCTAACCAAGAGACAGTGTGTACACATGTAAGTGTAAAATAAAGACAAGGGTAGGTTTTAGTTGGAGGCACCTGGGGAAGAGCAGATTAGTAAAAGTTTCATATTAGAAGGTTATAGTTGAACTGAGTCTTTTTTTGTTTTGTTTTTGAACTGAGTCTTGAAGAAAACTTGGGATTTCAAGAGTGGGGATGCATTCCAGGTATGAGGACAGACAATGCAAATGCATAATGTGTTGAGGGAGGAATGTATGATATCTGAAAAGGCAGAAAGGAACCAGCTTGTGAAGAGTTTGAGTAGGGGAATGACATGGTCAGACTTAGGCTTTAGGAAAATCATATTGGCAACTGTGGAAGATGGATAGTAGTAGAGAGATTTGAAGTAGGGAGACTGGATAAGAGGCTATTTCATTAGTTTGGGTAAGAAGCAATGAAGGCCTGAACTAAGATGGTAGGTACACGAATGGAAAGCAGATAGTGGATATAAGTGATGTAAAGAGGGGGAAAGAATGACAAAAGATTGGATATTATTGTTGTTGTTTGTCCTTTGTTCTGAAAGAGGACCAATGACATAGGGGAGGTGATGTCTTGACTTGCAAGTGAATTGGGTTTAAGTGAAGCAGGGTTATGCAGAGTCACCAGCCTCACTTTCTCCTCCAGAGTCATGTGGGTCCAGTGGCAAGATATATATCAGGACAACTAAAGATGTTCCCAAATGTTTTAAGGCAATTAGGGTTAAGTGATTCGCCTAGGGTTACAGAACTAGTAACTTAAGCCATCCCAACTTCAGGGCTAGTGCTCTATCCACTGTGCTACCTAGCTGCCCCAGGGATTGGTTGTACATGGGTGGGGGGCGGGGTGTCAAATAATGCAATCTTAGTTCTGTGTCATTGATAGCCAGTCAGAAGAAGACATACCTCAGTTGCTCTGTCATCTTACTAATTGTTATACAAGACCCTCTTGTTTAATTAAGATCTTTGGTTATTGAGAGACCATAGACCCAATCTATTGGTTACCACTAGCTTAAATAGTAAATTGATCGTGCTTAGAAGTACATCTTAGATATGTAGAACTAGATATACCTCTGGAATATCAAGTTCAAATTGGGCATTGATAGAGCTTAGTAGAGAGACCAGGACTGGATATATTGATCTGCAAGTTGGCTACAAAGAGGTTATAATTAAGCCCATGGAAGCTGATGAGGTCATCATATGAGAGTGTAGACAGAGAAAAGAGAGCTCAGAACAGAGTCTTGGGCTATAGTGTTAATGGGCATGACACTGTCTTGAGATAATCTAGCAAAGGAGACTAAGGAAAGACAGGAGAAGCAGTAGAAATGTTAGGAAAACCTCAGGATTTTTAGTAGGACAAACACATGCTATAGAAAAGTCTAGATGGGGAAGATTAAGAAGAGGCCATTAGATGTGATGAGATGTTGGTAACCAGCATCCAAATGTCAGTTTTAAAGTAGCTAGAGAGGAATTGAAGACAATTAGCATTAATAATGACATTTATATAAAATTTTTACTTCAAAGTTTTCAAAGGGCTTTATACATAGAGTATCTCTTTTGATGCTTGAAACCTCTCTGTGTCATAGATGCTGTTAACTCCATTTTACAGAAACAGACTCAAAAGGATTAAATGACTTATCCATGGTTACATAGCCAGTGTTATAGGTGGGATTTGAACTGACTTAATTCTTCTTCATTTAATCTGCTCTGCTGCTGTACTGCCCTGCCTTTATTAAAGATTCACATGGTAACAAAAGCTCATTTTTAGTACCAATATTTTCATGTCAAAAACATTTAGTAAGGGCCTAGTATGTGTCAGGTACTTTGCTAAGCACTGGGCATACAAAGAAAGGTAAAAGACAATCCCTTCCCTTGAGGACCTCACAGACTAACAACTATGTACAAACAAGCTCTGTTTAGGATAAATTGGAAGTAATAAACAGAAGGGCACTAGTATTATGGGGGGGTCTAGGAAGGCTTCTTGTAGAAGGGGATATTGTGGTTGGGATCTGAAAGCCAGAAAAGCCAGGAGGCAGTGATGAAGAGCAAAAGACTTGCAAGTATGGGAAGCAGTGTTCTATGCCTTTCATCCCCTTTCATCAAGGAAAGGAGGAAGATGCATTTTCCTGTCTCTTTGGAGTTCAAGGTCAGTCATTATAATTACCCAATATTCAGTTTCATTTTGTTGTTGTCATGATAGATAAGTTCTTAACACAAGAAGGACCAGGCATGGCAAGTGATGCAAAAACTTTATTTTGAAGTAAAAATTTCAATCATACTATCTTTTTGGCATGTGGATTCTTAAAAATAAATTCAGCATGTCATTTGATGTAGCTTGATCCCAAAGTATTCTTAACTTCTGATCCCAGCATTAACCAAGATACTGCAGGGTCAGGAGAAAGGAGAAAGAGTATGGTCCAGAAAGAGATACTGTACTTTGAATATGTGCATATTCCCTCCAGTTTGTAGCCTATTCACATCTTACCCTGTTCCCTGCTTATCTGTGTCCTATATGTCTTCCAGAGGAAGTCTGTCTACCATATGAGAGGCTTTCCTCTAGGTTTCTTGACATTACATGGATAAAAAAATTGCTAATCTGTTAGCTCTTAAAACTACGTATATTCTTTACAAGTTATACATCTCTGATATGAGCATATTTCTAGTTAATGATGTGGCCAGTCATACATGCCCACAAGGCATTTTTTGGTTGCTGTTTGGGTGACTCACAACTTCAGATCTGGAGATTTTTGCTATTCAAATATTTATATAGAGGCAGCTAGGTTACACAGTGGATAGAGTACTAGGCCTGGAATCAGGAAGATCCATGTTCAAATCCAGCCTCAGATTCTAGCTTTGTAACCTTGGACAAGTCACTTAACCTCTGTTTGCCCCAGTTTCCTCAGCTGTAAAATGTGGACAATAACACTTAACTCTGAGGGTTGTAGTAATGAGCAAATAAGAGATTTGTAAAGCACTTAGTACAGTCTCTAGAAAATAGTAGGTGCCATATAAATGCTAGTTGTCATTGTTTTTATTAACCAAAATTATTTTAATTTAAACTTATTGTAAACTATAGACTTAGAATTTTAGAGCTAGAGGGGCCTTAGAAACCATTTAATGAAACACATTTGTTTTACAGATGAGACAGCTCTTTAAATTTGCATTCTGCCCTATGTAACCTCTTCACATTTATAAAACAATCAGGATTTTCTAGGCTTTCTGAGAATGGTTACCATGGTAATATCTTGAAATTTTTTAGGGTGGGGGAAGAAGCTAACCTGAGGTATAAAAACATCATTGTTGGAAGAGGAAAGTGGGGCTATTGCTATCCAACTACTGTTTATAATGAGAGGTACTTTGTTAAATTTTATTTGGGGGAAATATTTCACAGTCATTTCTCATGCTGATAAGGCTGTACTGTAGATGACAGCATAGTAAAATATTTGTTTTTCTCCATAACTTGGACTTGTTTTGGGGGGGTTTTTGTTTGTTTTTCTTTTTTTTCCCTCCATAGCTTTGAGGGACTATAATATGGGAAAACTATTTAATAATTGGTACTTGTTCATTTGAAAAGAAAAGTCATTAGTGATCGTTATAAATGGCTTCATTTCATATAGATCCTTGGGTGTGCCTTGGCAGGTAGACTTTCAGATATTTTATATTGTCTACAGTTATTTTAAATGGAATTTCTCTGTCTCTTGCTGCTGGACTTTGTTGGTCATATATAGCAATGCTGATGGTTTATGTGGGTTTATTTTGTACCCTGCAACTTTGCTAAAGTTAATTGTTTCAAGTAGTTTTTTAGTTCATTCTCTGGGATTCTCTAAGTATACCATCATATACTGCAAAGAGTGATAGTGTATATTCTAATTCCTTCAATTTCTTTTTTTTCTCTTATTGCTAAAGCTAACATTTCTAGTACAATATTGAAAGATAGCAGTGATAATGGACATCCTGGGTTTCACCCCTGATCTTATTGGGAATACTTCTAACTTATCCCCATTACATAAAAAGCTTGCTGATGATTTTAGATAGAGATAGCGCATTATCATTTTAAGGAAAACTCAAATGGCTTCATTTCAGTGGCTCTTTCCAGTCTTTCACCTTTCTTGTAGATAACAGAGATCTTAAATTCTGCTTGCTGCCATGATTTAGAAAAAAAGCAGAACTAGGCAGATCCTTATTTTCTTTAAGCTATTCCAAAGATTTTGGTTTTTTAAAAAGCATTTTATGTGTTATATGAAAATGACTCCTCTTTAATGTAGGATGTGTACTTTGACATATCATATAGTAATGCTACTTTTTTCTGACCATGCATATTATCTCACATTGTCTTTTTTGTGGTGGAAAGGTATGCTGGCTAGTAGTCTTTGGCCATGGGTTTGTTCAGGTATTCTTAAACTAGGATGAGTGAATTTGCCAGAGTTTTTAAAAAATCGTTTGGTAACTATATTTCAAGAGAATTGGTTTCTGTTATAATCTTGTGTATTTTATATATTTAGAAATTTCTGAGAAGGGGCCATATTAAACTGCCAAAAGGTCCCCCTCCCCTCCCTCTCTCTTCTCTCCTCTTTCTCTCTCTCTCACACACACACACACACACACACACACACACACACACACACACACACACACACACACACACAAACCCCCCCCCAAAAAAAAAACAAAACTCTTGGATTCAAGTGAAACTAACTAGCCATGGAGGATTCCCTTGGCCATCTGATTAAGCACCATGTTCTAAAAACAGAGGTATTAAGTATATTACAATAGAGAAATAGTTATTTATTTATGTTGTTTGTGATTTGGAGAATTATTTCATCTGGTTGTTTATAATTTGCAATTCTTTCTTTGAGGACCATGTTTTTATATGCTTTGACCATTTACCTAGTGGGGTAATAACTTTTGGTCTTATCTTTCTGTTAGTTCTCTGTATATGTTAGCCATCATGCCCTTATCAGAGATATTTATACTAAGTTTTTCCCCCACCTAACTGCTTCCCTTCTTATCCTAGTTTATATTAATTTTAATCATGCAAAAGCTTTTCAATTTCATCTTACATTTAATTTGGATTATTTGGGATTACTGTGAAAATAACAACAAATGATTTTTGTTGTTGTTGTTAAGTGGAGTTAAGTGACTTGCCCAGAGTCACACAGCTAGTTAGTGTCAGAGGCCAAATTTGAATTCATGTCCTCCTGACTCCAGGATCAGTGCTCCAGCCACTATACCACCTAGATGCCCTACAACAAATGATTATAAAGTAATTGGCAAGTGTTTAAGACATGTTTTTAAATAATACCTAAATGACAGGTTATTCTAGTCTACCTTATTTTTTTCATTATTCTTTTGGGTAAAGAAAGTATCCTAGGTTGTAGTTTAATGGTCTAGAACAGTAGTTCCCAGCCTAGGGTACAGGATTGCCTGTCTAGAACATGGAAATTATTTGGTAATGACATATTTCCCATTGAAACTAAATTTTATTACTTGCACGTGAATGGTAACCATGAAGTTCTGTTTTCTTTCATTGCGATTTACTGAGAAAGCTAAAGGAACATGGTGATTGAACAAGTTTGGTAATACCCCAGCTCCAGAACATATTCTAGGCTTGATTTTGCCTGTCTCCATGCTGCTATTGCTATTCTCCAAGGGAGTATCACAAATTTGAATTCCAAATCATTATGATTCCCTTTCTTCAAAGTATCAGTGACTCAGCTGCTTCTAGCTGGGAGAGCCAGGTGTTTAGTGAGTTGTGTGTACTTGTTATTTCATTTGCATTTTTACCTAACCTTTACCAAATTATAACTTTTTCCATTTGGCTTGTGATCAGTTTTCTTTTAAGAGATTGTTGTTATGTTTCCACACAAACTAACATATCTGTTTAAATTGGACTTTAGTGATGAACCCAGATAATACATTTGAAGTGTATATTGACCAAGTGGTTGTGAATCAGGGAAGCCTTTTAGAGGATGTGGACCCTCCAATCAACCCCCCTAAAGAAATTGAAGATCCTGATGACAAAAAACCTGATGATTGGGATGATAGACTAGAAATCCCTGATAATACTTCTGTTAAACCAGAAGATTGGTATGTTCTTGGGTTTTTTTTTTTAATTCAATTACAACTGCTTTTGTAACTTGCATATATTAGGTACTCAATTAATACTTACTGAATCAGTGAATGAGATGTACTTTAGACTTTTCTAACTATGAATTGTATGTCACTTTTAAACACCAAAATTTTTTTTAAGAAGCCATTTTATTTTATTTTAATTAATAAAATATTTTATTTTTTTCCCATTATATGTAAAGATAGTTCTCAACTTTTGTTTATACAAGCTTTCCAATTTCAGATTTTTTTCCCTCCCTCCCCTCCCTCTCCCCTCCCCTAAACAGCAGGTAATCTGATATAGGTTTTTATATATATATATATATATATATATATATATATATATATATATATATATATATGTATATATGTATATATGTATATATATATATACACACACACATACATACACACACATAATAACATTAAACATTTCTGCATTAGTCATGTTATAAGAGAAAAATCAGAGCAATGACGAAAAACCTCAAAACAGAAAAACATCAGCACCAAAAACAAAAGAAATAGTATGGTTGGTTCAGCATCTATACTCCACAGTTCTTTTTTTTTTTTTTTTTCCCCTGGATTTGGAGATCCTCTTCTATCATGAGTTCCCTGGAACTCTTCTGTACCATTGCATTGGTGAGAAGAATATCGTCCATCACAGTAGATCAACACTCAATGTTGATGATACTGTGTACAATGTTCTTCTGGTTCTGCTCATCTTACTCATCATCAGCCCACGCAAGACCCTCCAGGTTTAAAGAAGCCATTTTAATGAAAATATTTCTCTGCCTTTCCCTCTTTTCTTTCTTTTTTCTTTTTTTTTTGTGGGTCAATGAGGGTTAAGTGACTTGTCCAGGGTCACACAGCTAGTAAGTGTCAAGTGTCTGAGGCTGGATTTGAACTCAGGTATTCCTGAATCCAGGGCCGGTGCTTTATCCACTGCGCCACCTAGCTGCCCCCTTTCCCTCCTTTCTTAAAAACAGAATATGATGAACAAAATTTAACCTTATCCTTATATCTCAGAATCATCATTATGGACATATATTGTTATATTTTAATGTGGAAATCTCCACAAGAACTACTGAAGTGTTTGGAGCTAATTGTGGAATAGCTAGTTTCTAACCAGCCCTTATTAAATTGGCTTTCTGGTGTATTATGAAAAGACTAGCCTATAGCTGTTTCATCACTAGGGACCCTCAGGGGAAGAGCTGTTACATTTATAGTATTGAGTTAAATCCCTAAAGCGAAAATCATGATATATAAGGTAGTCATGTCCTTGCACCATGCATTTCTCAAGCATCTAGAGGGAATATTAGTTTGACCTTTGTATGTGTCCTACAGGGTACCTTGGTGACATATGGTAAATTTCATTTCCAAAAAGTGGGGACATTTATTACCCCATTTCTTTGAATAGTAAAATACTTACTATTACATTACTCCTTTATCATTCTCTTTTTTCCTCTTATTCATTCATTCATTCAATCATCTAATTTATTTATTTATGGATATATGTATGTATCTTTTTTTACCCCTTTATCATTCTCAATCCGAAATAGGTAAAACTTCTTATTCTTTATGTAGGTGCAAAATAATATAAAAAGGAAATGGTAGGCACTTGTTTGCCAGTAATTTAGATATAAAATTAGAGTACATGGATAAGGAAAATAACTATTTTCCAAACCTGATAAAAACTTAGGTTTTGCTTGAGTTATATTGAAAGACATGTTATTGGTTTCTTAAACTATACTACAATTAGTTAAAATCCAGTTTGCCTCTAGTTTCAGAAGCTAGAGACAACACTGTCTTTCCAGAATTGGCAATAGAAAATATCAGGGGTCATGAATCAAATTTATAAGAAAGAAGTCATTCCCCAATTGAGAAATGGTTAAAGGATATCAACTGGCAGTTTTCAGATGAAGAAATCAAAACTATCTATTGCCATATGAAAAAATGTTCATAATCACTCTTGATTAGAGAAATGCAAATTGAAACAACTCTGAGGTACCACCTCACATCCATCAGATTGGCTAATATGACAAAAAAGGAAAATAGTCATTGTTGGAGTGTTGGAGAAGATATGAAAAAATTGGAACACTAATGCATGGTGGAGTTGTGAACTGATCCAACCATTCTGTAGAACAATTTGGAACTATGCCCAAAGGGCTATAGAACTGTGCACACCCTTTGATACAGCAATACCACTACTAGGTCTGTATCCCAAAGAGATCATAAAAAAGGGAAGAGGACCTACATGTACAAAAATATTTATAGCAGCTCTCTTTGTGGTGGCAAAGAATTGGAAATTGAGGGGATGCCCATCAATTGGGGAATGGCTGAAAAAGTTGCAGTATATCAATGTAATGAAATACTACTGTGCTGTAAGAAATGATAAGCAGGCAGATTTCAGAAAAACCTGGAAAGACTTAAATGGACTGATGCTGAATGAAGTGAGCAGAACCAGGAGAACATTGTACATAGTACCAGCAACATTGTGTGATGATTAACTGTGATAGACTTAAGCTCTTCTCAGTAATACAGTGATCCAAGACAATTCCAAAGAATTCATGATAGAAAATGTTCTCCACATCTGGAAAAAGAACTGTGGAATCTGAATGAAGATTGAACCATATGCCATTTTTACTTTTTGTGTTTTTCTTTTTTGAGGTTTTTCCCTTTTGTTGTGATTCTTTTTTCACAACATGACTAATGTGGAAATGTTTAATATAATTGTACATATATAACGTATATCAGATTGCTTGCTGTCTTAGGGAGGGGGAGGAAAGGGATAGAGGGAGAAAAATTTGGAACTAAAAATCTTATAAAAATTAATGTTGAAAACTATCTTTACATATAACTGGAAAAAAGAAAATACTATTAAGATAAAAAAAATACCAGGGTTCAGTTGATATAACAATTAACCATGAGGCACTCAAAAAAGAATAATGCTATGTTAAAACTGAAATAGACGTTAGAGAACAGCTAGTAGAGTTTGTTTATTTTAACAAGGGAATTGAGATTCAGTGAAGTTAAGTAAATTGCATAAGACTACCCAGTTGCTAGTTATAGAATAAAATCCAGCTCTCCTGGTTTCTAGCCTGAGACTTATTCAACACCACCATATTGTCACTTATTTAAAGTTTGGGGGTTGTAGCAAGGGGATACTTATTTGGTTTTTGGGTTTTTTTGTTTTTTTTTAGTGAGGCAATTGGGGTTAAGTGACTTGCCCAGGGTCACACAGCTAGTAAGTGTTAAGTGTCTGAGGCTGGATTTGAACTCAGGTACTCCTGACTCCAGGGCCGGTGCTCTATCCACTGTGCCACCTAGCTGCCCTGGATACTTATTTGTGACAGTGCCTTCTATTTCAAATACATGGGGTACAGGTAAATTGTAGCAGTAACAACAACCTACTAATTTTTATAAGGAAAAATAGTGGAAAAAACACTGTAAAATGTACCAATACAAAGATGTAGGAGTTAAAAAATTAACTAAAACAGAATCATGCACACATACCAGTTTTTCTTTCATATGTTATATCAGATTTATTTTTCCTAGGAAGCAAGATGATATTTTATCAAAGCAATTCTGATCTGAAGTTTTGGTCATCCTAATGGTATCTTTTCCAAAATGATCAATCAAGAAAGATAATATTGATCGTTGTAAACACTGTAATTTAGTTATTTCTTTAAAAACTAAAGTAGTGAAGGGGCGGCTAGATGGTGCAGTGGATAAAGCACTGGCCCTGGATTCAGGAGTACCTGAGTTCAAATCCGGCCTCAGACACTTAACACTAGCTGTGTGACCCTGGGCAAGTCACTTAACACCAATTGCCTCACCAAAAAAAAAAACCAAAACTGAAGTAGTGAAGAGAACTAATTTTCTAAACCTGCCTGCCACCACCAAAAACCTCAAAAATACAGGAAAAGCTTTTCAACAAGGAGAACTGTCACAAAGTGGAATAGGTTACCTTGAGAGATTATACTTATACCCCTCACCAGGCTGGAAGCCATGATGCTGTAGAGGGAATGACTCTGATGCTTAGACTGGATAATCTCAACAGTCCTGTAAGCTATAAATAATAGCCCTATAATATATATGGATATATGCTGCTATAATTTGTTATTCAAAATGATAAAAATAATGCTCCCATTGGTTACAGCCATTAGGCTTTTCACAACTAAAGGTGAAAATACTTAGAGATTATTCTTTTAAAGGACTTTGAATATATTTATTTAACATGTGTTTACTTTTTTAAATCACATAGTCTTAATGGTATGTATAATATAACCACTAAATGAATTGTATGAAAATTGAATTAAACAGTGGCAGCACATTTTGAAAATATGTAGTGATTTGCATTTATAGTAATATGATTTTCTTTTTAAAGGGATGAAAGTCAGCCTGCCCAAATAGCAGATCCTGATGCTTTTAAACCTGAGGGCTGGCTTGATGATGAACCAGAATATATTGAGGATCCTAATGCTGAAAAACCTCCAGACTGGTAAGGATCCTCAATTTCTGGATGCACATTTAAGGTCTTTTTCTCCCTTTTTTGGTTTCAAATATTTTATTTAACCTGAAGGAGAAAAGATGTGAAAACTACTTTTTGCTACTTTGTGATGTATGCATATCTACAGGAATGAAGACATGGATGGCAGTTGGGAAGCCCCTCGTATTCCCAATCCAGCATGTAAGATTGGATGTGGACAGTGGCAGCATCCCATGATTGACAACCCAAAATACAGAGGGAAATGGGAACCTCCGATGATTGATAACCCCAATTATCAGGTAGTATTCCCTTGTCCCAGATTCTCAATAAGTATTTTTATGCTCCATGCTAAGAGTTAAGTTTTGATTTTTATAAATCCACACTGACTTCAGAAAATAAAGTATAAAAATATAGCTACTTTATTAGGGCACAATAGTTTGATTAATGCATCTTAAAATGTTGAACTTGAACCCTCAGTGTAATTTTCCAGTATTAATTTAAAGACTTTTTTTTTTCAGAAGAAGAATATTTTATTGTGATTTTTGTGTTGAGTTAGGTATAAAGCTTCATGTGGAAATATATTAATTTACAAATTAGCCCTGAGTAAAAGTATATAATAAGTCAGGCAGCATAGTATATAATTGGAAGAAGACTGTACTGATTCAAAAGAACTGGTTTAAGTTTAGGCTCTGTCCCTGAGGGAAAACAATGACTTTGGAATACAGATTTGGATTTGAACAGTGACCCAGCTTAGCTGTAACCTGTGTAAACCATGAGCAAGTCACCTCACCACTTTGGACCTCAGCTTCCTCCTCTGTCACATGAGGAATTTAGGGGTAGATGGTTTCTATGGTCTCTTCCAATGATAAATAATATAATACAACCTTGTGTTAAGGGCTAAAATTCTAGCTAAACTGTCTAAAATATCTAATGAATGGTCGCCAATAAATTATAAGCTTTAGCAAGAGTTAGACTTTTAAGCATTTATTAAGGAGAATAAGAATTTGGTAAAGAGAGAGAAAGGCCTAGATTCCTATCTATTAAAGGGAGAGCACATTTCTAGCTCCCTTCTCCGCCAGCGTCCCCAGGAAAGAGCGCGAGACTGAGCGCCAGTCTCTTCCTTCCTCCTCCCACTAGCCCGCATCACTTCCTGACTCCTGGTCTTGCCCTCAAAGACCTTCCCTTCATGGGCAGAACTCTTCTACAGTAAGTATCCAGCAGGTGGCGTCATTCCAATCGTTACAGTCCCCCCCTGTTGTTCCTCAAGAAACAAAATGTTTCCTTGACGGAACAGTAAAAACAATATAATAACTATTGCTAACTAATAATATGTGAACAACAGTATAGAAAAGGAAGAGAGGAAAGTTTTGTCCAGAGGGGTGATTTTTTTTTTTGTCCTCATGAACCGACGCTTTGACATTAGTCTTGCAAAGGGAGGGCCTCTGCAGAGAATACATGTTACAGATGGTGTATATTATAACAGAAAGAGAAAAAAAAACAACAAAAACAACAAATCAAAACTGTTCATTTAAAGTCTCTGAAAGTCTTTTCTCAGATGTCCTCTAGGTGTAGTCGTGGAATGGAAGTCTTTTCAGGGGTTGATGTGTGGATGCTGGTAATCAGCCAGGAAATTTCCTACAAAATTGAGCTTAATACAACTTTAAAATAGCTTTGTCAATAATCAAATCAAACAATGAAAGTTCTCAAAAACATGTCTAAGGGAATACAGAATCTTAGTTGTTAACACGTGAAACATACAATAAAACAAAAATTGAACCATTCTTTAAAATTACATTATTATTATAGTCCCCCCTTATGGAGAGTAATTGAGAAGACAATTGCTGCGATATTAATTTTTAAAAATAATTTTTATCTTTGTTTCATCACTTTTTGCATCATCTGCCTAATTATCCTCATGCCATTATGAGAAATTAGAAAATCTAATATAATTGGTAACAGGTGTCAAGGCCAAATTCAACACTGTTATTTATCATGACACCTGAGATAATTATGGGGGTTACCATAAAAGAACAGAGAAATGATGGGATATGAGCATTCCCACACTTGAGCAATATGTACTGCCCATACAGTATGCCAGGCTTAAAATAGGTGGATGGAATATATGTCCATGCCACCGAACATATTGGAAGAAACTGAGTCAGACTTAATCAGATGCATGGGATTGAGATGTCCATGGCATCAGGCATATAGGAGGGAGCATAGAAGCCAGGTGTAGGAGTGAGATGGGTGGGATGAATACTTCCAGCCATCTGTACAATATTGTGGGGAAAAATAAAATAAAATATTAAACCAAGAGAATCCAACCTCAACATTTGTCAAAAGCCGTTCCCTCAGCCATACCTTGACTTCATGCATGTCTCCCCTCATGTGACAGTTCAGTGTCTGCTCTTGCATGTATTCCTCTTGTGATTGGATGGCATCTTGGCCAACTGGCATCTGATAACTCAGAATAAAGGCAATTAATGTCTTAAATGATAAGTTCCCATAATCCAAGTCTCATATGGATTTAAAAATTGAGGATAATAAATGATTGCAAAAAATGTGAATACATCTTGACTCAGAACACAATATATAATTATGCAACAATTTCAAATAATACCCCTTTTTTTTTAACTTAGTATTCAATTACTTTTTTGAAAAATCTGAACATATTTAAATACAAGTTAAAGCACAACACAATCTCAAAGAAAACTTTTACAAATGTTCCCCTCTTTTTTTTTTCGGAATATGCTTATCAAAAATAATACTTCTAGAATCAATTTACACTTGCCATGGCAAACAATTTGCCAGGGAAATGCTTTAAAGAGTTTGATCAAATAATCAGTTGAGAAAAAATAACAAAAACAAACAACTCAGAATATGGGAGCACAATACTCCTAGAATTAACATTGTATAATAAAATCAAACCATCTTGCAATGTTTCAAAATTAGATAGACAAATGAATAGAAGAAAATACACATGGAACAATAAAATACAGTGAAATTCAAACTAAGGAAATCTAAATGAATATGAACTTAATATCAATAAGAGTATTATAAAATATAAACTTGATCACATGACTATAAAAAGCTTTTACAAATATTCTCCTTGTTTTAAAAACTAAGTATAAGACACAATCTCAAAAGCATGAAAATCTCTATGAAAATAAACCCATTACCATTAATTTCAAAATGTAGAAGTAATAGCATAGAAATCCTATGTAACCTCTGAACTGATACAATTACTCTGAGTGAATTCAGAACACTTTTGATTCCGATATCTAAAATCCCCAATACTCATATCAATACCTTGCTGCTTACTTCTACATTTCTGTACAATATATACCCTTCCATGCCAAAAGAAGCAGAGTCTTGAACTATGTTGATGATTGTCATTCTTATTCAGCTTAAGTTTTTCTTCTTTAACCCCTCTATATTGTCTGTCGGGCTTTTCACCATACAAATGCTTTATAAGATTACTAATGAAAGACAAAAGCAGGTTAGCAAAATTATGAACAAAACGAGCATATCTGGAATTTAAAGAGTTTTCTAAGATTGTCTCAAAAGCACAGCCAGGCTGGAGAAGGGCTGAGCCTGAAGCTGCAAATGTAGTTAGAGAAAGTTGAGCATGCGCATCAGATCTCTGGACTTCCCAGGCCGGGGAAGCAATGGGCTTGGCCATGGGAGGAGTAGAGGGTGGGGTCTGGGGAGGAGGGGAGGGACCAGAGCAATTTGAATCAGACTTGATTTTGAACTCAGGTCTGGATTCCTCTTCCCCCACTTTGCCTCCAGGTGCTAGGGGATTAAAAGCTTCTAGAGGGTGGGTCATTACCTCCAGGCATGCAAAATTAGAGCAACAATTAGTGTTAGAACTGGGAAAAGCTGCGGGAATCTCTTCAGGTTTCTCTGAAAAAGCATGGTTGGGAGAGGGAGAGATATTTCCTTGTGTGAGTAAGTTGCTGGCTCTTCTAACAAAAATAAAAAGAAAAATAGAAAATCCACAAAAACAAAGCATTAACATGATCTTATCTCCCATTTGTCTGGTTAAACAGACTAAAATCAAAAATAGGGTAATTAGGGAGTTTAAAAGGTCCATTCGAAAAAATTTAAAGGGAAAACACAGCCAGTACACCAGTACTTAGCAGTTAAAGGGAGAGGGAGGAGAAATTTCTTACCCAACCAGAAGATCAGAAGACTGAGGTTTAGCTTTCCTCTTCGTGGTCAGCCATCTGTTAAGGGCTAAAATTCTAGCTAAACTGTCTAAAATATCTAATGAATGGTCGCCAATAAATTATAAGCTTTAGCAAGAGTTAGACTTTTAAGCATTTATTAAGGAGAATAAGAATTTGGTAAAGAGAGAGAAAGGCCTAGATTCCTATCTATTAAAGGGAGAGCACATTTCTAGCTCCCTTCTCCGCCAGTGTCCCCAGGAAAGAGCGCGAGACTGAGCGCCAGTCTCTTCCTTCCTCCTCCCACTAGCCCGCATCACTTCCTGACTCCTGGTCTTGCCCTCAAAGACCTTCCCTTCATGGGCAGAACTCTTCTACAGTAAGTATCCAGCAGGTGGCGTCATTCCAATCCTTGCTTACTAGCTTTATAATCTTAGGAGCCATTTAATTGCACTGAGGCTCAGATTACTATTTTGTAAAATGGGAATTATACCATCTAACCTGAAAACCTCCAATGGAGTGTGGTTGAGGTCTTGATGAGATAATGAAGGTAAAGACCCTGTGATCTGTAAAAATAACATATCAACACATTATTTTATCTTGTGGTATTATAAATAGAGAAAGAGCCAAATTTAATTATTAAGAACATGTTTTAGGGGTTTGATATAAAAAACAGTTTTAAAATATGATTTAACATGTTGATAACTTTCCATCAAATAATTGTAGTTTATTTTCTTACCAGTTATACCCTGACCACTTTTCCTTTTTATTTTTTGTACTTGATAACACAAATGCTAGTTTTTGTTAGTAACATGACTGCTTGTGAAAATACTTACCTCTTAATGTCATAGCTTTTCTATCTCTTTTTATTCAAAATGATAAATTGTATGTTCATTTTGATATTTTTATAATTTATTTCAGTTTTTGTACTATACATTTTGATTTTATGTATATTTCTATTTTACTGACAGTTTGATAATCTATAACTAGACAAGCATTTTCTGAGTAATTCCGTAGTCTATTCATTAGCAACTTTGGTAACTTCTACAAAACATCTTCCTTAGAATATCTTTATAAAAGAATACAAACAATGTATTTAACTGTACATACATCAAAATATGAGAAATTTTTATCATTGTGAATATTACTCTACACCAGTCCAGATTGCAACTTTTCCACATTGTAATTAATGTTTTTATTAATTGCTATGGCCAAAAAGTGACTACTTTGAATTTTTAGAAAACAAATTTACTTTAAGCAAATAATTAATGTGTGCATGTCTCTTGCCTAAAACATTGTCTTAAAATAGGTTTATTTGTTATGTATTTTAGATTTTGTATAGCATTTTTTATATGAAGCTCATGGTGTTGCACAGATAACTAAAATTGCCTGTAATACTCCCAAAGAGTATTGTTATTAGATACATTGCCATTAGAAAGTAGGACAAAATAAGGACAAATTGTCTGCCTAATGAATCCAGCACTCTTATCAAGTTAGGTAAAATAATTGATGTGCTTTGCAGAGTTGGGAGTTCTAGTTCTAACTCTGTCCCTGACCATGAATAAATTGCTTAACTTAAGGACCTTTAGTTTTCTCATCTTTCAGATGAGGGGTTTGGTTTTGTGCTAAGATTCCTTTCTACTCTGAAATTCTGAGTTTTTGAATTTTTTTTCTTTTTTTAAGTTATACAAATGTATGAATGAAGCATTTATTAAGCACATGCCATGTGGGAAGCACTGTGCTAAGCTCTAGGGATTCAAATAGAAAACTAAGTCTCTGCTCTCAAGGAGTTTACATTCTAATGGAGGAAACGACACAAGTATGCAAGGTTTCGCCTGCAAGGTCCCATAGTCCATAGGGTATAGTAGCTAAGCAGATATTAATGCCTCTTTAATGTCATTTCCCCTGGGTTGTCTCCATTGGTGTCTGAGGATAGATGGTCGTCAGGGTAGTAATGGTGGTGACTTACCTCACACATGCTAATTCTTGTCTCTCCAGCAACTTTGTTGCTTCAGCTAGCATAACTAATTTGGTTAAGTAGACATTTTGTTTTATAAGTTATATAAAAGTATATATCATTACATATTGCATAAAATTACTTCTAGTAATTAGATATATAAATCTTATCTCCTTTTGATTTTATTTTTTTTTTATCCAGGGAGAATGGACCCCTCGAAAAATTCCAAATCCAGATTATTATGAGGATAGAAATCCATTTCTTCTGAGTTCTTTCAGTGCTCTTGGCTTAGAACTGTGGTCTATGACATCCGATATCTACTTTGATAATTTTATCATCTGTTCAGATAAGGAAATAGCAGATCGTTGGGCTGAAGATAGTTGGATGGTGAAAAAATTGGTAGCAAAAGCTAATGAGGTATAATATGGACTATAATATTAATAATAATAGTTACATAGTTATGTATGATGGAATTCCACACAATTTTTTTTAATAAGGCAATTGGGGTTAAGTGACTTGCCCAGGGTCACGCAGCTAGTGTCAAGTGTCTGAGGCTGGATTTGAACTCAGGTACTCCTGACTCCAGGGCCGGTGCTCTATCTACTGTGCCACCTAGCTGCCCCCACAATTTTTAATGATGAAATGTTTTATGAAAAATTTTCATAACGAGTAAACCTTTGATATATAATTTGTTTGGGCATAAAATTTTTCATTTGTCTTTTATGATATTACATTTTAAATAGATGTGCTTAAGTTTATTTAGTTAAAAATAGTATCTTTTTCAAATGAGATTTTAGCCCCATTTTTTTCTGTTTGGAAAAATAAAATTTCTAATCATTATAGACATTTCTCACTTGGCAGAATTAAAGCACTGATACTTTTTATAAAAACACTAATAAGTACTGTAGATGTTAAGCTTTTTTTCCAACTTAGTTATCTTGTATTCACATTGGATATAATAATTTCTTTTTTTGTTGTTGTTGTTGTTTTTTTTTTTGTTTTGTTTTAGTGAGGCAATTGGGGTTAAGTGACTTGCCCAGGGTCACACAGCTAGTAAGTTTTTTTTAAGTGTCTGAGGCCGGATTTGAACTCAGGTACTCCTGACTTCAGGGCCGGTGCTCTATCCACTGCGCCACCTAGCTGCCCCTGGATATAATAATTTCAAATCTTAAATGTAGATCTGACTGTGCCACTTCCCTGCTCATTGAGTTCAAGTGGCTTCCTTTTACCTCCAAGATGAGCTATAAAGTCTTCTGTTGGCATTTACATTTCTTTATAAGCTGCCGCCTTCCTACCTTCTCATTCTTCTTATACCTTGCTTCCCTCCATGTATTATCTGATCAGCCTACCAGCAGTTCTTTGCATATCTCACTCTCTCATGTCTGTATTTTAGCATAGGCCTCTGTGCTTGGAATGCTCTAATCCTCCTGTCTGCCTTCTCCTAGCCCCAGTTTTCCCTGGTTTCCTTCAAGATTCAGTTCAAATCTCAACTTTTGCAAGAAGTTTTGCAATGGCCATGATGGACATTTGGAAAAAAGATCACTATGGAGATAATTAAGTTTATGTGTTAATTAGTATATATCTCTTGTAGAAGGCAGGGAAATAGAGAAATTCTTTTCCAAATAATATACATCTCATAGGAATTTTAGGAAGAGATTATTTTGGCTGGGAAACCTAAAGTTTGAGGAGTTAAGGAAAATCATAAAGAGGCAGTTTGATCCAAGCTGAACATTTATTGATATGGACAGTCAGTGTCATATAACTAGTAATAGCTAGGACTAGAACAGAGCACATCTACTGCTTTACCTTTCCTGGTAGGTAATGCATATTCTTGGGCAGTTGTGAGATAAGTGAGGCTGGGACAAAGGATTTTTGGTAAGAGATTAAAAGGTTAAGTTTAGCCTAAATTATACAAAACCTTGAAAACCAGTATTTTGAGCTGGTCTAATTCTAGTTCTTCTGTAGTTTATGTTCAGCATTAGAATGAAATGAGATACTCATTTCATAAAGTTCTCCTCAGTTTTCTCTGAAATTGTCTATTTTATCATTTCTTATAGAACAGCAATATTCTATTATATTCATATACCAGTTTAACTAGTCATTTACAAATAGGAGGATTATTCATTAGTTTCCACTTTTTTGCTGCTTTGAAATTAGCTGCTAAAAATACTATTGTAAATAAAGACCTTCTTCCTTTTTCTTTGATTTGGGGGGGGGGGGAGTATGGGCATAGTATTGGTATAGCTAGGTGAAAAGGTATGCACAGTCTGGTATCTTCCTGGGCAGAGTTCTAAATTCCTTTCTTAGAATGAATTTACTAACACATAGTTCCTCCAACAGTGTAGTAATGTACCTGTCTTTCCACAACTCCTCCAATATTTGTCATTTTCCTCTTATGTCATTTAATAGTTGTGAGGTTCTGCCATCTGAATTTTGTTATTCTTTTTCCTAGTTTTATAAATATTTGATTGGTAGTTCATTGATCTAAGATTGAATAAGTTAATTAATTTAGGTAATTTTTTGTTGTTTTTTTTTTGGGGGGGGTTGCGGGGCATTGAGGGTTAAGTGACTTGCCCAGGGTCACACAGCTAGTATCAGGTATCTGAAGTTGGATTTGAACTCAGATCCTCCTGATTCCAAGGCCAGTGCTTTATCCACTACGCCACCTAGCTGCCTCTAATTTAAGTAATATTGTAATTATTATATTGGTTTGACCTAATTTAATGTTTGTCCAGTTATTTTGGTCTATTTTTATTTCTGCAGAGAGTTTTTATAGTTATATTCATAATATTCCCTAGATGACTCTTAGTAGATATTCTCCTCATATATTTCATATCTTCTGTAGTTACTTTGAGTTTATCTTTTTAGTTCTTCTTGCTGGGTTTTGATTATATATGGGAAAGGTGATGGATTTATCTTACATTCTATATCTTATATGGATCATCTTACATTCTGTAACTTGGATGAAGAGGTTATTTTAATTTGTTAGTTCATTCTGTAATGTTTTATATACCATCATATATCTGCAGAAAGTAATAATTTTGTTTTCTCTTTCCATATACTTATTCCCTTAATTTCTTTTTCTTATTTTATTGCTACAGTTATATAGTATTGATGATTATAGATATCCATACTTTATCCCTGATCTTATTGGAAAGGCCTCTAACTTTTTTCCATTACATATAATATTTGCTTTTGGATTTAGATAAATATTGTTCATATCAATGAATTATTCCTATGATTTCTAGCATTTTTAATATAAATGTTTTATTTTGTCAAGTCTTTTTAGAATCTATTGATAGGGTTTTATTGTTATTAACATGGTTTATTATATTTGTAATCTTCCTTATATTGATCTAACCAGTGTTTCTAGTTCTGCAAACATTCTTTTGTCTAGTGTTAAAGTATCTTAAATTATATTAAAATAATATTGAAACATTAAAACTGCAGTTATAGATTTAAAATTGCCCTTAATAAGCATATTGTGATAAAATAAAACTCTTTTGTTCACATTATTTTATTTAGCTGCCTTGGTAAAATTGAGTATTTCTATTTTACAAGAAAGAATTTTGAAATATGACAGTTTTTTTTCTTTTTTTTTTTTTTCCCTGTAGCCCGGTGTATTCACTCAGTTGTTGACTGCTGCTGAAGATCGGTGGTGGCTTTGGATCATTTATGCCTTGACAGCAGGGCTGCCTTTGGTATTGATTACTTTATTTTGCTGGCCAAGAAAGGTAATGGAACAGGATTTCTTTTCTCAGTTTCTTTTCATTGTTTAGGAGTTTCTGTTGGCTGAACATGTGACTCATTTAAGTAGTAAACTAAACTAAAAAATTTTAATAACATTCATTATTGCTGTGACAGTAATTCCAAGTTGTAGTTAAATTAGCTTATGTTAACCACCACAGAAAAAAGATGAAGATGCAGAGTACAAAAAAACTGATATACATAAGCCGCAGACAAAGGGAGCACTAGAACAAGAAGTGAAAGAGGACAAGGCATCCCTAGAGAATTCTACAGACCTGGAAGAGGAAAAAGAAAATCAACATGATGGTGACATTGAAAAAGGTATGATAGTAGTGATTTACATGGAGAGATACCCTTATAAAAATATTGGTGCTCTCTGATAAGTACTGGTTATAATAGAGGTCCACCTTAGCTCATAGGCCAAAAAGCCAGAGGCAGAAGACACACATCTCTCAAAGTAATTCCAGATATGGTGGTCTGAAAGGCCTTTCCACAGTTTTGATGGTGTGTTCCTAGTGACCCTCTCAGTTGCTGAGGTTGGCGCCTTCTCACTGGGCCATCTATTGCTTCCTGTGCCACAGTTCATCATTAGGGTTTTTTTTTGTTGTTGTTGTTGTTGTTGTTTTTTTAGTGAGGCAATTGGGGTTAAGTGACTTGCCCAGGGTCACACAGCTAGTAAGTGATCTTAAGTGTCTGAGGCCGGATTTGAACTCAGGTACTCCTGACTCCAGGGCCGGTGCTCTATCCACTGCGCCACCTAGCTGCCCCCATCATTAGGTTTTGAAGAACAGATGGTAAAGAAAAAAAGAAGGTACTGTCTGAATTGATATTAAAGAACTTGATCTCAGCAGCAGTGTCTCTTAGAAGACTAAAAGGAAATGCATTTTGGATGTCTTTAAATATTTCAAAGGATCATTTATTCAGACCTAGAGGGAATATCAGAGGCCATCTAATCCAACCTCTTCAATTTATAGATAAGAAAATGAGGCCCAGATAGATTTAAGTAATTTACCCATAAGGTATCGCTCACACAGAGGAGTAAGTATCAGAGTCAGGATTTGAACCCCAAATCTCTTATCCCAAACTTAGCACACTTTTCATTGTTGCACTTTGAAAGGTTATTATACAAAAAAGTGACTTAACAATTTGTGGCTCTAGATGGCAGAACTAGCACCATTCTGTAGAAGTTACACAGAGAGAAATTTTAAAAGTATAAAGAATTATTAAGGAAAAACTTCATAATAGCACTAATAAATTGATCCTACATAATTTCCAAAAAGGGAACAGGTTGCTTCTTACATTAGTGATTTATCCATCAATTGGAAGTATCCAATAAAATGCTAGATAACAACTTGGATCATTGTAGAGGGGATTAATGAATTAAGATAGGGATTGAACTAGGTGACATCTAGAATCCCTTGCAATATTAACTTGCCATAAGGTTATAAAACCCTGGTATTCAGGCTTCCCAGGAGCAAGTTACTTGGGTGAATTTCTAGAGATATAAGTCAAATGCTCAGGGTTTCATTCATCTAAATTACTTTCAATTGATTTATTATATGGACCTAAAAGCAGGCAGGGAGGAGTGCAGATGTAATGGGTGCTTAGGGGGAACTAAGTCGCAAATTACTAGTCCTTCAGTGGCAGGGACCCACCAAAATGTCTGTCCCACAGAACATTGTTAAAGGATTGCTGGAATTTTCTTCATACCTGCTATCTCCCAAACTGGTCTAATTGAAGATGCTAGATCTGAATTAATCCTAGTTCCTAGTATCCCTCCACAACAGACTGTTCTAAGTACTTGTAATTTGAAGGAACTTTTCTGAAGTCTGCTCTAGTTCTAATCTTGAACATGGAATCAACCTCAATGCCAAAAAGGTGCTTTAACTCCAAATGGCCTGTCAAGTTTTGGTTCAGTAAAATTATTCATTTTGGAACACTCTGGTATGCCTTGAGATTATGAACATGCCACATAGTTTATTTCCTGAGATAGATAAAATAGAAATGCAAATGTAAAGTCAAAAAACATGAGGGTTTGTTAAATATGATTTATGTTAATGTCCTGTGCCCTCAAGGGTTGTTTTTTTCTTTTGTTTCTATATCAGAGTATTGGTAAAGCTTGAAAATAGAAGGGTGGTAAAGAAAAATTAGTTGATTTTATCCATATCTGCTCTGCTTATATATGTCAGGTGAGCCAGAATTAGGATAAAGAAAGAGCAGCAAACATGCACATTAACAATCTCATATTTATACATCTAGGTAGGTATTCAAAATTTAGAACACAAGGAATGTTCACAAGTTTTGTTTCTAAATCAAAATAAGGTATAAGATCCTCTTGCAGGGGGCAGCTAGGTGGCACAGTGCATAAAGCACCAGCCTTGGATTCAGGAGGACCTGAGTTCAAATGTGACCTCAGACACTTGATACTTACTAGCTGTGTGACCCTGGGCAAGTCACTTAACCCTCATTGCCCCGCCCCCCAAAACAAAACAAAACAAAAAATATCCTCTTGCATTGATCCTTTGTTGCCCTTTTAATGCCTCAGGAGAAGGATATGGAGCCAGATATTAAATTGTATATTTTCAAGTGGATTTTGTCTTATCTAGTAATAATAGAGGTATATGGCATAGAGAAAGGAACATCGGATTTTAAGAATCAGTGCATTTACAGTTCCTACTTTTGTGTTAATTTTTTCTTTTGGACAAGTCTCTTAATTCTCTTTTTGTTATCCTGGTGTAGAAAATGAGTATTAATAATATGCCCCTTCTGAAAGTTTTGTGAGGATTATATGATAAAATGAATATGAAGGCTTTTGGAATCATACAGTGCGCCATGCAGAATATGGATATTAAGTTGTTTCTGTGAGATCAGTCTCAGGTTTTTTTCTCGTCCTGTTCACTTGATAGTTGGATATGATATTTAAATCTATCCTTTAGTAGAGTGACCTGATATATAAAATATGAATAACTTTAAGAGATATTCCAATTAGCACAGGAAACTTTTAAAGGCAGGGATTTGTTTTAAAATGTTGGATTCTTTTTATTTACCCTCATTATATCTTTGAAATTTTCAATAACAGCTCTGAGTTTACAGAGTGAATCATTTCCGTGACATCTCTATTCTAGAGGAAGATGAAACTGAAGAAAAGAGTGAAGAAGAAAATGAAACTATAGAAGGGCAGGAAGAAGGCAGCAAATCCAATAAATCTGGATCAGAAGATGAGGTGAGCTCTTTAATACAAAAAACTAGTTTCAATTTGATGCAGTCATGGATTCTTGAAAATAGCCTTAGGGGAAAAATTTGATGTCAATTTTTCATCACCCTTTTAATGGCATTTCAAGAAGCCTTCAGTATTGAAGTAAGTTTGTCTTTTAGGAAATCAGGAAAATATTGCCATTGACATGGCTCAATAAATATTTATTAAGCACTTTGTACCTAGAGTATTGTGTTAGATATTAATAAACCTTTTTATATGGGTTTTTGCTCATGGATTTTTAGTATGACATTCATTTTTGCCTGGTAGTCTAGTGGAGAGAGTTCTGGACTCAGATTGGGAAATCTCTGCCTCACCACTTACTCAGTGTGTGGCCACAGACAAGTCATCTAACCTTTCTTGGCCTTTCTTTCCTCATCCATAAGATGGTGACAGTAATCCTTGTTTATACCTTACAGGGTTGTGAGGATCAAAGGATATATCTGTTGAAGCATTTGGTATACAATATCAACTGATTTTTGCTAAAAACATTTTGTATTATGATTTGAGATGGAATTTCATTAATGATTGAATGCCTCCTTTTAATTAGAGAGATAATTTCTTCAGTACTTTGAAGTGTTAAAAACAAAAAAAGATAACTTACTGCAGGGATTTTTTTTTTAATATCACAGAAACCACAGGTTATTCAGGTCATAATTCTGAATAAAATTACATTTTAAAAAAGTCTTTTCTTCAGTTAATAGATATGAAAAGATACAAGGTAAGCTATTTTACATTATAATTCTGAATGCAGTCATATAGTGTCTGTCATAGTGTACATTAAAGTTGCATAGAGATAGCAGTAAGGACTGGACCTATTATTTAATTGGCATAAACTGGATCTTCTGGTGAGAAAACTGCCTTTAACAATGCATACTTGCACCATCACAACCTCCTGAGGGTCGGGGTGATACAGCCCAGAAGTATCAGATGCTTGCCCCTATGTACCATGTCCAGTTTTTGGCCTAAAGGATTATACTTGGTTTTACTGGGTAGGTAATTCTTGGTTGTAATCCTAGCTCCTTTGCTTTCTAGAGTATCATATTCGAAGCCCTGCAGTCTTTTATGTAGAAACTGCTAAATCTTGTGTTATCCTGACTATGGCTCCACAATATCTGAATTGTTTCTTTCTGGCTACTTGCAGTATTTTCTCCTTGACCTGGGAGATCTGGAATTTGGCTATAGTGTTCTTGGGAGTTTTCATTTTAGGATCTCTTTCTGGAGGGGATCAGTAGATTCTTTCAATTTCTGTTTTACCCTCTGGTTCTAGAAAATTAAGTTGGTATTTTCCTTGATAATTTATGAAATTTGATATCTAGGCTCTTTTTGATCATGGCATTTAGGTAGTCTAATAGTTCTTAAATTATCTCTCCTTGATGTTTTTTCTAGTGAGACATTTCACATTTACTTCTATTTTTTTCATTCATTTGATTGCGTTTTATTGCTTCTTGATGTTTCATGCAGTCATTAGCTTCTGCTTGCCCCATTCTTATTTTTAAATAATTATTTTCTTCAGTGAGCTTTTGTACCTCCTTTTCCATTTGGCCACTTCTACTTTTTAAGAAATTCTGTTCTTCAGTGAGTTTTTGTATACCTTTTTTCCATTTGGCCAATTCAGCTTTTTAAGGTGTTCTTCTCTTCATTGGGTTTTTGTGCCTCTTTTACCATTTGGTCTATTTTGTTTTTTCAGGTATTTTCTTCAGTATTTTTTTGTGCCTTCCTTACCAAGCTGTTGACTCTTTTTTCGTTATTTTCATGCTCACTGTCATTCCTTTTCCCACTTTTTCCTCTTGTCTCTCTTATTTGATTTTTTAAATCCTTTTTCAGCTCTTCCAGACCAATTCACATTTTCTTTGAGGCTTAGGATTTAGCAGTTTTGACTTTGCTGTCTTCTGAGTTTGTTTTGATCTTGCCAGTCACCATAGTAACTTTTTATAGTCTGGATCTTTTTCTGTTTGCCCATTTTCCCAACCTATTTATTGTAAGAAAATAATAGGATTTGGCAGATGCCCAGGGACCCCACCTGAAGATTGATTTGGAATTGATTGAATTGGGTGAGACTGAGAACCTACTTAAGGTTGATTAAATCAAGACCACAGCCTGGCCAGCCCTGATTGGGGTGTTGTTCTCAGAGGCTGTGGACTATGACATCAACACAAGACCACCCTCAACCAATCAGCTTGAAGGATGGCCCCCCCCTTCAGGGGAGGGATACAGGAAGTAGGAAGGGAGGCTGGTTCCCTACCTCTGGCCCTTTTTGTTCTTGGACCTCAGGTTGGTGGCAGAAAGGAAAGGAGAAAAAGGAGTTGATTCTGAACCCCAAGGGAGATATAGGCTTTTCTTTCTATACTTTCTGTACTCTACATGTTCTATCTTTATTTTATTTTAATTTTTGTGATGTTCCATACAATACAATTCATTTCAAATTTATATTTTATTTTCCATTTATATGTAAGGGTAGTTTTCAACATTCATTTTCATAAGATTTAGAGTTCCAAATTTTTCTCCCTCCCTTTCCTCCCCCCTCCACAAGATCGTAATCAGGTTATATATGTACAATCTACAAGTGTTCTTTTTATCAGTTCTTTCTATAGGGGTGCATAGTAAGCTTCCTCATTAGTTCCTTGGGATTGTCTTGGATCATTGCACTGCTGAGAGTAGTTAAGTCATTCACAATTGCTCCTTGAACAATACTGCTGTCACTATGCACAATGTCCTCTCAGCTTTGCTCACTTCACTATACATCAATGTTCATTAGTCTTTCAAGGTTTTTCGGGGATCATCCTGTTTGTCATTTCCTGTAGCACAAGACCATTCCACTACAATCATCTAGTACAGCTTTTTCCATCATTCCTCAATTGATGGACATTCCCTTGATTCTCAATTCTTAGCCTCCACCAAGAGTTGCTATAAATATTTTTTGTACAATTTTTCCCCCTTTTCTCTTTTTCATGATTACTATTAACTGTTTCCCTTCCATCCTATTCCCTTCCCCATGATATTTATTCTATTATCCATCTTCTTTTATCCTATGACTCTTCAAAAGGGATTTGCTTCTGTCTGTCCCCTCCCCCACTCTGCCCTTCCTTCTTTTGCCCCTCTCTCTTTATCCCTTTCCCTTCCTATTTTCCTGCAGGGTTAGAGAGATTACTCCACCCAATTGAGTGTGTACATTATTCCCTCCTTGAGCCAATTCTAATGAGATTGAGGTCTTTGAGCCAATTTTGATGAGTGTTAGGCTCATTTACTGCCCAGATTAAATAGATTACCCAGTTGGGTGTGTCAGTCCCTCCTTGAGGCAGCTCTGATGAGTTTAAGATCTTTGTGCCTTTTCTGATGAGTGTAAAATTCATTTACTGCCCTGCTCCTCTCCCATCTCTTCCCCCACTCCATAAGCCTTTTCCTGTTACTTTCATGTAGGATTTCACTTCTGCTTTTTCCCCTCCCCCAGTGAATTCCTTTCACCCCTCAATTTAACCCTAAAGATGTTATCATCTAGCTAAGTGACACAGGGGACAAATCATCACCCCTGGACCCAGGGGGATCCCAGCCAAAACTTGGCCTCAGACACAAGACAGTTGCCCACTGTATGACCCCAGGTATGTCCCCCAGCTCCAATTTTTTTTTTTTTATGGTTCTCTAGGGTCTTGTATTTGAAAGTCAAATTTGCCATTCAGTTCAGTCTCCTTTTTCATTAAAGTCTCATCTTTTCTGCTGAAATATAATGCTGAGTTTTGCTGGGTAGGTGATTCTTGGTTGTAATCCCATTTCCTTTGCCCTTTGGAATATGCCCTCTGGTCCTTTAATGTGTAAGCTGCTAGATCTTGTACTATCCTGACTGGGGCTCCACAGTACTTGAATTCTTTCTTTTTGGCAGCTTGCAATGTTATCTCCTTGACCTGAGAGCTCTGGAATTTGGCTATAATATTCCTAGGAGTTTTCTTTTTGGGATCTCTTTCTGGAGGTGATCGGTGGATTCTTTCAATTTCTATTTTAGCTTCTTCTTCTAGAATTTCAGGGCAATTTTCCCTTGGAAGATGGTGTCTAAGCTCTTTCCTTGATCATGGTTTTCAGGTAGACCAATAATTTTCAAATTATCTCTCCTGGACCTATTTTCCAGGTCGGCAGTTTTTCCCAGAAGATATTTCACATTGCCCTCTATTTTTTTATTCATTTGGATTTGCTTTATTGTGTCTTGGTTTCTCATAAAGTCACTGGCTTCCATTTGTTCAATCCTAATTCTTGGGCAGTTATTTTCATCAGAGAGCTTTTGTACCTCCTTTTCCATTTGGCCAATTTGACTTTTCAAGCTGTTGACTTTTTTCTCATGTCTTTCCTGCATCACCCTCATTTCTCTTTCCATTTTTTCCTCTACCTCTCTAATTTTATCTTCAAAGTCCTTTTTGAGCACCTCCATGGCCTGAGACCAATTCGTATTTTTCTTGGAAGCTTTAGATATAGGGGCCCTGATGTTGATATCTTCCTCTGAGGGTGCACCTCGGTCTTCCTTGTTACTGAAGAAACTTTCTGTGGTCCTCACCTTTCTCTGTCGGCTCATCTTGCCTTTCTTTTACTAGACTTTTAGCTCCTTAAAGTGGGGCACTGTTTCCAGGCTGCAGTATCCCAAGCTTAAGAAGTCCCAGGTTGGTATGATTTAAGGAGAATCAGGTTCTTCACTTACCTGGCCTCTTTCCTGGTCTGTAGATGACCCCAGACCAACTTGCCAATCAACCAGCTTTGTGTGTTGTGGTTGTTAGCTCCAACGAGCCTGTGTCCCTCCCCCACCTGGGCCACTGCTACTCAAGCCTACCACCTGGTTCTCAGTAGGGGTGTAGAATCCAAGTTCTGCCTTTGCACTAGCATAGACCCCTGTAGTCTCTCCCCTGCCCAGGGCTCAGCCCACTCACCAGACTGTGAGCTTAGTTCCAGACGACACTGGTGCTTCAGCTGATTCAGAGGCTCTGGGGGTCTCCTTCTCTGGTGAGGACTTCCTGAGACTGGATCTGTGTCAGGGTGACTGTGGGGTTGGGTCCGACTCCTGTATCAGCACAGCAGCTCACTCCTTCTGACCTTCCAAGCCATTCTTGGTTAGGAGATGATTTCAGCATATACTTCTGTGAGTTTTGCTGCTCCGGGCATTTTCCTATGACCTTATTTGGATGTTTTTTGGAGCGATCGTGTCATGAATTTGGGAGCTCACTGCCTTTCCTCTGCCATCTATGTTCTATCTTTATTAATTTCTAATATACCTTAATAAATGCTTAAGGCCCAAACATTGTTGCTGAAGTTTCTAATTTATAAGTTAATCCTAGCTAGTTTGCCCGGCCAAATTGCGGGGCCAGGGGGGCGGCTAGGTGACGCAGTGGATAAGCACCGGCCCTGGATTCAGGAGTACCTGAGTTCAAATCCGGCCTCAGACACTCGACACTTACTAGCTGTGTGACCCTGGGCAAGTCACTTAACCCCCATTGCCCTTCAAAAAAAAAAAACAAAAACAAAAAAACCCCCAAATTGCGGGGCCAGGGCAGGGGGTTGGGGGCAGGTAAGGACACAAACATTAGATTTTACTTGTCACATTTTAAAATTTATATTAAAGTTGGGCTCTACTCCCGGGGTGGAGGGGCCATTGTCCCAAGTTTAAGGGGTTTTTTTGTGCAGCTAGTTCTAGGGGTCTATAAGCTTTCTGGTGGTATAATCTAATGAGAGGTGTGTTTACTACTCTCCTGGCCTGTGCTCTTGTCTGTGAGCAACCAGAAGTACTCTTTTCTGCTCTGGAACTGTGACTGGCATCCTTGCTCCCTTGGGGCTGAAACCTCTTTCTGCTAGGGACTGTGACCCAAGATCCTCATGTATGGGCAATTCAGCAAAGTCGTGCAACCAGTCCCAGCAAAGGGACCCTTGTAATTTCCTTATGTCCAGTTGTCCAGCCCTCTTATTGCTGATTCAGTCACCCCCAAAGCTTGATGCTGCTTTGTTGGGGTAAGGCTTATGCAGGATTGGGATGTGTACTCTCACCCTGATGTAACAGACCTTTCCTGCTGAGCTTCTAAGTTTTGGGGGGCTGAAAAATTGGTATTTTTGTTTTGTTTTGTTTTTTTAGTGAGGCAATTGGGGTTAAGCGACTTGCCCAGGGTCACACGGCTAGTAAGTATTAAGTGTCTGAGGCCAGATTTGAACTCAGGTACTCCTGAATCCAGGGCCGGTGCTCTATTCACTGCGCCATCTAGCTGCCCCTGAAAAATTGTTTTACTCCATTCCTTTATGGGTTCGGCTGTTTCAGAATTTGTTTTGAGGTGATCTTTAAAGTTGTTTGAAGGGGATTTTGGGAGACCTTGGGCAAGTCTCTGCTTTTTCTCCACCATCCTGGCTCTACCCTGAAAGTTGGGGTTTTTTTAAGAATGAGGGAAATATCTGAGTAGCAGAAAAGGTACCAGTAATAGGGAAAAGATGAGAGGTAGAGAGAAAGGATGTATGAGAGAATGATAGATGGGACCTACTTCCAGAGGAGTCAGGAAGACTAGGTTCAAGTGTACAGGTAGAGGAGAGAGTGACAATTATTTTTCTGAGTTTTGAGCAGAAGAAAAGATTGGACAAGATTAAAGATGCCTAGAGATTGTGCTGTGGAGTGAGGGAGCTCAAGACATCCTCAAGTTTCCTTAATAAAGAAGAAAGCAAAATCATGTGGCAAGAGCAAGGCTGGTGGGGTGAAGAATTCCTGCTTAGAACTTGGAGAACTTTTGACATATTTACTACAAGGATAATCATAAATGAATAAGGAGGTTGCCATGCAACAGTGAGGGCACAAGTAATGTAATAACATAAATTTGTAGTGAATTCAGTTACTATATTTTCACGATTACCTTTTAGCCACTTGTAAGTTGTAGAGGATAAAGCCGACTGTAGAGACAATCCAGTGTTAGAGGTAAAATCAAAGTCTCTCTGTAAAAAGGAATAGCTTTAAAAATGTTTGCCCTATGAACTTAAAGTTATCAAAGTGGTAGAAAAGGGATAAAAGACCAAACCAGAAACCAGATAAAGAGATGCCTGTTGGTCTTTCATGTATATTTTTTTAATTCTTCTATTCATTTATTCAACAAGCATTTGTTAAAGTGCCTAGTCTGTGCAAGGCACCGTGATAGATTGAGGGGTGACCCTGAAGAACCTTACATTCTATCTAACATGGAAATATGTTTTGCATAATTTCACATATATAACTATATCAAATTGTTTACTGTCTCAGGGAAGGGAGAAGTAATGGAGGGAAAAATTTGGGACACAGTTTTTTTAAAATGATTGTTAAAATTATCTTTACATGTAATTGGAAAAAATATTATTTTTTAAAAAATAACCTTAAATTCTACTGTTAAAAATGTTCTAGATGACACTGAACATAGATTTAAAATGAATCTGGATATGAAGTCAATCAGCAAGCATTTATTAAACACCTTCTAAATACTAGAAATGAAGACAAATGTGAAATAGTCCGTGCCTTCAAGGAATGAGATGGCATATGCATATATGTGTATGTATAGAACATATGCAAAATGAATAGAAGGGGGCAGCTAGGTGGCGCAGTGGATAGAGCACTGGCCCTGGATTCAGGAGGAACTGAGTTCAAATTTGACCTCAGACACTTAACACTTTCTAGCTTTGTGACCCTGGGCAAGTCACTAAACCCCAGTTGCCTCACAAAAAGAAAAAAAATTGATAGAAGGTATTTTTTGGATGAAGGCACTAGCAGTTATGGGAATCAGGAAAGTTATCATGAAGAAAGTAATACTTGAGTTAAGTCTTGAAGGAAACTTAGAAGGAATTCTAAGAGGCAGAGGAGAATAGGGAATGCAGTCCAGGAATGGAAGATGGCCAATGCAAAGGCATAAAGACTGGAAATGAATTGTCATATCTAACAGCAAGTTGACCAGTGTGGGTGGAAAGCTGAAGGCAAGGAGAGTATTAAAGTGTAAGAAGATTAGAAAGGTAAGATGGGGCCAGGTTGTGAAGTTGTAAATGTCAAACAGAGTTAATTTACATTTGCTTCTGTGGGCACTCACTGGAGTTTGTTAGTTATAGGGTGACATGATTTATGAAAATCATTTTGGCAGTTGTGTGGAGAATGGAGGTGGAGAGCCCCAAATAGGAAGCTATAATAGTAGTCCAATCAACAGTTGATGAGGAGGGCATAAACTAGGGTTTGGCTGTGTATGGGGAAAGAAAGGAGCATACATAGATAGAAATGACAAGGTTTGGAAGTTGATTGGATATGTGAGGCCTAGTCATAGTGATGATGGTTGTGACCCTGTGTGTCTTGAAGGTCACACAGTTAGAAAGCAAGAGGGAAGTTCAAAGAGGTATGTGTATGGGAAGAAGGTAATGAGTTCTGTTTTGGACATGTGGACATCAGGATGCCTCCAGGACATGAAGTTATGAGAGTTGGTTATGTGTTACTGGAGCTCAGGAGAGAAACTAGGAATGGATTTATAGATCTAAGAATTATCTGCATAGAGACCAACAGAAACTGGCTGTACGGTTATTGGGAGCAATAAACATTGATAATCCACATCGGCAGTACCCAATGATAGTACTGTTTGTTAACATTTAGTACTTGGCTAATTTGGTAGCAGTATCAAAATAGAGCATTCATAAGAAAGTGTTCAAAAACAAAATTGCTAATATATAACTTTCTTTTTTCTTAGATGAAAGAAGCTGATGAAAGTACAGGGTCTGGAGATGGGCCAGTAAAATCAGTACGTAAAAGAAGAGTAAGAAAAGACTGAAATGCTTTCAAGTTGATTTTAGTTCCTGAAAGAGAATTTTGGCATGCCAGCATATATGCCAATCACTGGACTTGACTCTTTCTCCACCTCCTGCTCCAGCCTCTTTATTCTTAACTTTTCCTTTAATATTCCTTTTGAGGAAAGCACTATTTATGAAGTTGTCTGGTGTTTTAATGTAGAATACAAGAGATGGCAAGTTGAATAACAGATTTAAGAGCATGATATCATTAGAATTTACTTAGTTTAAGTCATTTGGAAGTAATTTTAGTTCTTTAAAATGTGTGTAGCAAGTGAATTTGTTCCAACTTTTCCACTGTGATTGGACAGATCAACTTTTAAGTGTTTTCCATTTCATGAAAATGGCTAAACTACAGCATAATGAGTCAATTGCCTGCTCAGAAGTGGGTTAGTTTTTTGTTGTACAGAACTAAGTGTAATAAAGGTTTTTTTGTGGTTATATTTGGTTCTCAACAATTTAAAGTATTTGTATATGGCCTACATAGTTTTGTGTCAGTTTATAGTTATGGTCAGTTGTTAACAAGTAAATTTATTAAACTGCTATAAATAAATTACTTAAGTAGTAATTTAAGAGGTGCTTTGTTGACAGACAAGTTGACTTGTCTGAGTGTCATTCATGAAATCACTGGTTATTGGTGCAACATATTTTACATGAATGCAAAGATGTTAAATTTTATTAAAAAGAATGGTGTAAGGGGCAGCTAGGTGGTGCAGTGGATAGAGCACCGGCCCTGGAGTCAGGAGGACCTGAGTTCAAATCCGGCCTCAGACACTTAAGATCACTTACTAGCTGTGTGACCCTGGACAAGTCACTTAAACCCAACTGCCTCACCAAAAAAAAAACAAAAAAAAGAATGGTGTACAGATTAATTTTTCAAGCTTTTATAGTTTTGAGTCAGAATGGCCTACTCCTTGTTAGGAAAATAATTTGCTAAATGTACATTGCTCTTAAAATAGAACTGAAAAATAAATATTTTTCTCTCTAAATTATAGCCTTTTCAACAGATAAATTATTGTGGGGTGGGGGGAAGGCTTTTTAAAATTTCTCTTTAGCTGGTCATTCAAGATGTTGGTGGCTGAATAAGGTGTCAGTCACAACTATGCTTTTAAAATATTTTCTACTGCCATTTAAGATTTCAAATCCTTTTCATACCTTGACAATGTCAATGTCCCCTGAAGTAGTTTGGAGCATGTATTTTATTACCATTTTAACACGTCTTAAACTATAAAGTTATTTGTCCAAAGTCACATACTAGCTACTTAACATTAAAATATCTTTTTATAACTACTTCAAGACCTTTTGCTTTCACCTAGTTAAGTCATTTGTTTAACTAAAAGGAACTGTTGCTTAGCAAAACAATGTCAGTGTAAAGGACCATGTACCATTTCTTTTCAATTCCTTCATGTTTCCCATGAATTTCCTTTTTGTACAATGTTATTAATTCTATTAATGGGAACCTACTTTCTCTTTTTATTAAAGTAAGCCAGATTTAGGCCTCTGTTTAAAAATAGAAGGTTGAGAATAATTGTTATATACTGAAATAATCGGTGGTGATATTTGATATTAATATAGAATCTTAGTGAGAAAGATGATAGTGTATAGTCCGCCTCTTGATTTTGAAAGGCTTTTCCCCAAACTAATTAATGCTCTGGATTTTCTCTAGAGTGTGTTTAATGAAGAATTGTAAATGAAAATCTTTTCCAAAAAAGTGAACCTCTACAACTTTAAGGGATTGTTCACGTCTATATTTTGTGGAAGCTTTTTGCTGACATATGCCTTGTATATGTTTTTTTTTAAAAGTTTCACTACAGTTTTATCTGCCTGATTTATAATAGACTTGCTCGTTATATATATAATTTTTTTTTGGTGAGGCAATTGGGGTTAAGTGACTTGCCCAGGGTCACACAGCTAGTAAGTGTCAAGTGTCTGAGGTTGGGTTTGAACTCAGGTACTCCTGAATCCAGGGCCGGTGCTCCATCCACTGCGCCATCTAGCTGTCCCTCGTTACAATTTTTTGATCAAGCTAATGAACCTACAGAGAGAGAAAAATTCTTAGTCTCTAAGTTAGTGTCCTGTCCTAGATGATAGTTGATTGGTTCCGAAGTTATTTTAAGTCTGTGTACCAATTCTATTGCAATGTAGTGGATAGAGCCCAAGTTCTGTCATGTTCTTTTTATCATCTAAGGATATATAGCTTTTCTTTTACTACCCTAACTAGCCTTTTTGTTTTAAAATGGCTTGCATTTCATTTTCTTCTCAAATAAAGGAGTAAAATAAGTACATTTTGCTTTTCTTTCTTTTGAATTAGCTTTTAAATGAAGGCTTTTTAACTTGATAAGGATAAGCCTTAGCTAGTTTTCTTTGAATTCTTTAAAGAATTGCCTTCATTTCATGTAAAGGTATTAAAATAGTACAAAAGAGACTGAATTTCACCAGAATGTAATCACATGTGCTACTTGCCACATTATTTGGAAGCAACTTTTACATGTTTATAAGATCATTTATTTGTTAAACTTAACCATTACAAATTAAATTTGGGCTAATGGTCCAATTAATGCAGCAGTGTTCTCTGATAAGCTATCAGATTACTTAAAACTAACTATACTGTAGCATTTGTGCAGTTTTTATACTTTTCAATTTTAGTTATAACCTTAACAGAATTACAAAGCTGTTTGACCACACAGCTTAATAATCCTGTTTCCGAAATACTAAAACTACTGTGCCTCCCCAAATTGTAGGTCCTTCCCACCCCTACTATTTAATAAAGTGCACACCGAAGTTTCGGAGGCAAGCTCTTCAAGAATTCTTCATATACAATCATACTTCTTTTTGCCACTGTGGAGTTTAATTGGCTCTTAACCCTCATCCAATTAGCATCTCTTCCTCTCCAGCTTTTCCTAGGAACCTCCTATAGGATTCTTCCTACTACTACTTTATAGTCTCAGATTAGCCAAAATGTTTCAGTGTATTAGTGCATTATTGAATGAATACAAGATCTTTGTCTTGTAAACTCTGTGAGAGAAATCTGAAGGAAAACTTATGCAAAGACAAAATCTATTACATCAATAATATAGATGTACTTTTCATTTCAGATATGAAAAAGGAAACTTTCTGACAGTTAAAGATTGTTAGTTTCAAGAAAATTTTGTCATTAAAAACCAAATTAGGTTCTCAATTCTATAACTGTTCTTTAAGCTCAAAATCTAAAAATCTGCATCAGAAATAAACTCGATGAGTATGTTAAACAGTGCCCAAATAATAATGGTATGTTGTCAAGTTAAAAGTTAATCATCCCCTGGGGGGGATCAACAACCCTTTGAAAAAGGTTGCTTTGCTTCTCACTTGAAAGAAGCCTCATGTTTTACTGGAGTGGAGGAGAGGAGAGGTTTCAGTGTGGGTTCTACTGGTGAGCTTTGGGCTAGCAGCATATGGCCATAAGCACAGTCCCACTAGAAATGCCTACAGGCTTAAAGGAACGAGAATAAGGAAACCCACAGCCGGTTAAGGATTGAGGTGTGGCATGTACTGGACATTTTAGAGGGGGGAAGAAAACAAACAAAAAAAAGGACTCATTTTGACAACCACAGTCACACAAAATAAAAAAATAAAAAAACATAACAAAAAACCTTTTATTTAACAGAAATTCAGAACTGCAATACAATTTTAAGTGTTCATAAATTAAGTAAAAGTTCACAAATGGGATGCAAAATGTTTGACTACTATATATATCTGTGTATGTATATACACACGCACACACAACACACACAGCTAAAATCACTTTGTCTAGTTTCATATCCATACAAAAAAAATAAGATCACTCCTTGATTAAAAATGGCTCTAGTCTAATAAAGCCAATATTGTAACCAACAATAGTGGGTCTCTTTCCCTTTGCCATAACTAAAACATATTTACATTAAATTCTCAACAGATATTCAGATTCCCATGCTAAGTAGAATCTGTACTGGAATTAAAAAAAAATATTTACCAAAACATGCCTAAAACCCAAATAGTTGGGTTTGGAAATAATTAGGGAGAAGTTCAAAAATTGATAATTAACTTGTACTACAAGCAAAACTCTGCCATTTTAAGCATGTAATACTGATAAACTCTAAAAGGTGTTTGCAAATGTTACTCTTTCTGGGCACTAAAGACCTTGAAAATTGATATCTGGCTAATGGATAGTTAGGTTTAAACTTCTTACTATTACTATGACACTTTTCTCCCAAATGACAACCCCATATGGATCAAAGAGACTAGATGTTAGGCAGAGATTGGGATGTATTTGAAGTTAATTTGTTTACAGTTGGCTCAAATATTTATTTTTGAGATGCAATCTGGAATTATTTTTATGAAATGTATTCCTATTATGAATATGCATTAATTTCCCATAGCAAGTGAAGGTCCCAAAGAGTAATCTTATTTTTTTAATGCCATTTGTCTATCTTCTTCAGTTTGTTAGGGGCAAGCCAAGAGGCCTAACTCATCAGATTATGATAAACGGTCCCAGTTGAGAAAAGCTTTTATTTGGTTCATATGGATTGGGTTCTTGTATTTGAATAGTTTTATAGGTTAAGTGACCAAATTTTAGGGTAAGTGGTGATGAAAACAAAGGTAACAATGGAAAGAGGCACAAGATGGTTGGCAAGTTAGATAAAGCTATACATTTTAGAATATGATTTTGGTCACTTTTCCACAAAATGGAAGTTATTTTGTTAACTTCCAGCTTTAAGTGATTCTGTTTTAATGAGTTAGCCATTAGCTTAACCCTACAAATTAAATCCAATATTGACAAAACATCCATCTTCAAGTTTCATAACAAATATATGCAATTCTAATTATAAAGTCTCTACAATACATTTTCAAATTCTAACATATACATAAACTCACTGGTACTTCCAATTATGTTAGTGCTTTCAATTCACCTATACCACAAACTAAGGTTTTTTAACTTGTAGAGAGCCTACGCAGATTGAAAAGGAGAAAAAAAAGCAAGCCCAGCAGCAATACCAAGAAGTAAACCAGAGACCAACTCCTTACTTCCTCTTGCTTTTTGTGTCAGTTGTCTGGAAAACACTAGATGCAGACATAAGGTTTTCTATATACTGTCCAAGAACTTGGTTTTCCGATTTCAGTTTCAGATTCTCTTCCTTGACTGCATCTACTCGTGCAGAAAGATCTAACCAAAAAATTTAAAAACAGCAATTCCACATTATTTCACATAATTGATAAATGCTACGTAAGTTTCATTGTGATATATACTATCTTATTTTCTCGTTTCAGTTTTATCCTAGAGACAAAGGAAAAGCTGACAAAGTTCTTAATTAGCTTGTAGACACCGGAATGGATTTTTAGTAAAACAAAACATTTGTTAATCTAAAAAAATCATGCTATTTAAGCATGTTGTGCTTTGAGACTGGCCAATAACAAGGCATAATACAAAAAAGTGTATTCCCACCTTTGTAACATTCTGCAAAGCTTTTAACTCACAGATATAGAAATGTACAGTGGCCATAATTACATTCACATGATGCTCAGATAGGCCAATAATGAACTAGAAAATAATGGAATATTTTAACATCAACTCTAATTTATTCAAGCCACATTGCGTTTTTTGGACAAGTATATCTTCCCATTTTGCTACATTTTCTACATTAATACCCAATAGATTCCTATGCTGAGCAGAACTACACTGTAATACTTTATTTTGCTAAAGTATGCCTAAAATCCCCCAAATTGGGGAATTTCTTCGTATAACAATGAAACTACAGGTCCAATCCCCTTAGTCAGCTCACCTAGAAAGTATATTAAGTTTCCCTTACATCCCACCTTATAAATTGCAACGGTTCTGTACAACTCTTCATCATTCATTCAAATGAAATAATGTGAATTCTACTCAAAAAAACTTAGAAAATTAAAGTTAACTTCTCAGAAATTAATTATCTATCATGGGTCTTTATTTTCTAGATGGTTGGTTGGTAGTATTCATTGAAAATATGGTATCTAATTTCCCCTCGATAATCTTCTAGGAAAGGTGTACATTGTTGTTAAGAGAAAATACCCCTCTCATGAACCTCGAGAAAATGAACACAAAGCACATGAAAATATTTGCTGAGTAGCATTTTTTAAATCCAGCTATATCCTCTTCTATGTAGGACAAAGTGAGAAAGAGTTCCAAACACTACAAGACAAAATCAAGACCGCGATCCAATAAAAACGGACACGGAATTCATGCAGCATTTTTATATATTATTCCTTTGAGTTCCACAACAACCCTATTAGGCAGCACAGGTAGTATAGTACAGGCAGTACATCCATTTTGTGGATGAAGAAAGTGAGGCTGCCTTGCCTGTCACTCAACTACTAACAGTCAAAGGTGAATTTTAGCTCAAACCTCCCAAAGCAACTAATGCTGACTAGTGAAGGGGGCCAAAGTAAGCGTTGCATCCCACAACAGTACATGTTAGATGTCTTTTTTGGTAGGGTGTCTAAAGTATTCACCTAATATTCTGAACGGTGTCAATGTTTATTAGACTTCAAGAAACCTGCCAGAAGTAAGCTTTTTTCCATGTTATATTTCATTATGAGATTTAGAATGATCAGTTTTACCTTCCTAGTGTTTTATGTGTAGAACATATACTTAGGAGACTGGTGAGAACCTGCTCCTGAATTACTCTGTCTCAGCCATAACCAGGGAAAGGCAATGAGAGATTTGACCCAGGGTCCTGAAACTTAAGGAGCTCTACAACACTTTTTTTTTTTTAAGCAGGTAGAAACTACTCAACTTAACATCTAGATAGCAAGTATATTTAGTTAATAGTAGAAGCTATCACAATATGCAAGTCTCTAACCTTCAAGTGTGTGCTGCAGTTCCAACACCTGATTAATAAGTCGTGTTTTCTCTTCCAGTTCCACTTGGTTCTCAGCCTCAACAGCTGTGGTTAAAAAAAAATTAATATAATAATGACTATTGAGCAAAATCAGTCATAAAACAATGAACCAGAATAAAAGTTGTAACCATTACCATCCATGTCAGCATTCATCATCTTAGAATGTAAACTTTCTCTTGAATATAGTATCCTTGATGAATAATCTGCAGTAGGAAAAAAAAAAATAAGAGGCATGTTTGTGTAAGAAAAACAAACCTTTTAAACTTTTTTTTAAAAGGTGGTTGGCTTATTTATTGTATCATATGACTATATAAATAGTGGCAGCCTGGCAAAATGAAGAGAAAGCTGGATCTCTTAATGCTTCTAGACCAAAGATAGCAAACACACAGGACACAACATTCGTGAGTGTAGTTTAAAGCAGGTTAAAATGTAAATATTTAGCAAAATAAATAAAAGCAGCCCACAGGGAGCCTTATGTGCCATCACTGTTCTTGGTAATCCAATTAAGACTCAAGTTTTCAGAGAAATTGCTGTCCTTCCTTGGTAGATGGAGTTTGTTCATCTGGGAATTCCAGTCCCTATCCCTGTCCCATCTTATGACCAAACAAAGGTCCTTTCACTCCTGAATATGGGCTGTTTCTGTATAAAGGCCTAAACAAATATGGGGGAGGGGAGAAAAGGAGAGATTCGGCTTTGCAGTCTTTGGCAGAGGATTCAGGAGATGCTGTCAAAAAGCAATATGGCTTGAATAAACTAGAGTTGATATTAAAATACTGCGTTATTTTTTAGGACATTATTGGCCTATCTGAGCATCATATGAATTAGATAATGGCCACTTGTTGATAAATTTATCTTTTGCCAGAAAAGAACAAAGCAGTATCAAAGAGCCATCCATCTTAGGACTCCTGGAAAGTTCCTCTGCAAAACAGAAGGCTCCCACTTGGACATTATCCTCACTGTCACCATATATGTACTTTAAGCATTATTACTTCAGTAGAGAGAAGGGCAAGAATGAATGCTGTAAACTTCTAATATAAGTGGTATTTGTGTGTGGTTTTAAAACTAAAATACGTTGGTAGGAGTGTATAATACAAAGCTCTGTACAGGCAAACCAGTCTACTTGCTGTTCCCTATAAAAGTCATTCCATTTTTCATCTCTGTGAATTTGTACAGTCTATCCCACATGCCTAGAATTTGACTCCCCCTCTTATAATCCCTAGCATCCTCCAAGGGTCAGCTAACATATTACTTCCTGTAGTAATACTGTCTTGTTACTAGTTCCTTCCCCTACCAAGAAATTAATTTATATGTATTTTGCACTTATTTGTGCTGGTGTTTTTTTCTCCCAAAGAATGTAATAATAAGCTCCTTGCTGGCAGAAATGATTTCCTTTTCTCAGTTCTTAGCATAGTGCTTGGTGGGTGGGCTTGTTGAATGAACTGAATAAATAATATTAAAATGTTACCATAGATTATTCCCATATAGAAAAATGCCAACAAACTGGCTTCAGGAAAAGATATTTGTTTCCAAACAGAAAAGTCGATCAGTCAACAAGCATTTATTAAGTGCCTCCTATGTGCAAGGCACTGTGCTTAGTTTAGTGTGGATACAAAGAAAGGTAAACAAAACAGTCCCTGTTCTTGAGCTCCATTCCAGGGTTAAAAGGAGTGAAGGTTGTAAAAAGGGAGTGTATTTTTATGACAATCACCTTTCTTGTTAGACTGGGTCCAAGCATTTTGGTTCTATGACGAGACAAATATAGAATTGTCTGCAATGGTTGTCTTTTGTGACATGATTCAATGACTGGTTTGCATATGGCACGTACGGAATTTTATTTGTTTAATACCCTTTGAAAGTTTTGAAGGCAATTGCAATTGGCTATACTATTCTACTACTTAGGACCACAGGATCAAAGAATTAGAGCAAGAGGTCAAGAAACCGAGGACTATAGAGATTAAGTGGCTTGCCTAAAATCCCCAATGTGGTAAGTGGCAGAGCTGTGACTGAACCTTCTCAGACTAAATGCAGGCTTCTTTTTACTCGTAATAAACTTGTCTGAAAAATGATGTATGAATATTTTGGCCAAAAGTTCTGCCTTAGTATATGTTTTTTTGTGTGCAGTTCTTAAGCACTGATCAACAACTCCCAGAATGCTAAATTAATAATCACTACAATGAGACAGTAAGGTCCTTGAAGGCCAATTCTTCCTTCACTCCAACAGAGAAATGGAAAATGATCTTCTGATAGAGAATTCAGATGAATTTATCTCAAATCTAAGGAGACATTAATCCTAAAATGAATTTGATATTTGGGGGTCTATCCCAAGATGAAATGTGATTGTTTATATTCAGGACCATATGGTCATTCTGGATAGTCCTGAACTAGGTCAATTTTGGAAGTGGACTGACCTTCTCCAATCAGGTATGAAAGCCGCTACAGGTTTTCTCAACCATAACTTTCATGCCTACTTTCTGTCAACCCTAGGCACCACATAACAACTCAAAATCAAATCAGCCTTGGTAGCAGAAGGTACTGAACACAAGTTCAGGAAGAGAATGAGAAAAAATCTATTATAATCTATCTGTGATACTGAGTTCAATTCCTTATCTGCCCATAAATCTCACAAGATTGCCCCTGCTTCTAAAAATAGTCTATATGATATCTTCCAATACCATTAAGTCTGTTACCTTTTAAAACTGCACATCACTGCTCCCACAGGAAATGCCATAGCTAAGAAACTCTTGGTTACAATCCACATATTAGTATGTTTCTCACTGATTAGTTCTGTAATGACTCTCCCCCACTTTACTCCCAACTATTGGCATACTTCCCTTTATTCAAATTCAATTGTATAGCTACACTCTGTCCTTATCTGCCATAATTAGTCACAGCCTACCTTAAGCCATCATCTGGTTTATAGCAGACAAAGCAAGAGATCCAGGGAAGAGAACTGATTTGCCCCAGCTCACCCAATTACCGTATAATAGAGCCTTGCTATAACCTATGTCTTTTGACTTGTCAGTCCAGTGTCCTTTCTGCCATACTATGCTATTACTTTTCACTTAAAGGCAAAGGAGAGGATATTGGCACCAACTGTAATAAGGGCCTATATCTGCCTGATAGTTTTATATTTTTCGATTCAAATGTAAAATACCAAAATTTGCCCTACTTTTAAACTTCCTCACTTTTAACACTGTTAACCTCTCCCCCCAGCAGCTGCTATTAGCTTCACCTAGGCCAGTCTTATCTTGTGGCTCTAGTTTCAGATTTCAAACAGCAAAGCTGAAGAGTCCGGTGAGTTCATCAGAAATGCCCCAGGGAGGCACTATATGTAAGTAGCTTAAGTTTCTCGGGATTTAGAACTAGAAGGGCCTTTAGTCTAGTCAAACCCCCTCATTTGGTGGATAAAGAAAAACAACATTCCAGCAATGATTTTGCTCAAGGTCAAAACTTGAAGTAGGTTCCCTACCCTAAATAGAATGTCATTCCCCTAGCTCTGTGGAATACACTGCTGTCAGAAGTTCAGCACACAAGCCTAATAGCAGAGGATCACAAGCCTTCCTGCTAGAAGGGCCCTTAGAAAGCACGAGCCCCAATCCTGTTATTTTACAGATGTCAGTAACAATGAAAGGCGGCCAAGTCTAATGGATGGGTAAGGTAGCCAGAAGTGCAGTCGGAGAACATCCTAGCTTTTAGACAACCTAACCGTGCAGCTAGATGACCTAGAGGCAGGAAGACCTGAATTCAAATTCGACCTCTTCACCTGATTCCCTCAGTTTCCTCAACTGTAAAATAGGAATAATCGCAGCACCTACCTTCTAGGGTTGTTGTGAGGCTTGGCACAATGCCTGGCACATAGTAGGGGCTTTATCAAAGTGGTGCCTCCCTCCCGCCCCCCGCACCCCCCCTACCCCCACGGGCAGGTCATCTAGCCTCTGATTGTCGCCGACAACTCTCAGACTGCTGGTTACAGAGCGGATGCTGACCCGCTTGGCGGCCAGTTGTTTCCTACTCCCCGGGTCGGGGCTGTCGTGGTCGTGACAGCAGTAACCCACCCTCATAAAGCGTTCGAGGGCCCGCCACGTGCTCCAGACGCACGTCACCTCCTTTCCTCCCCCTCCTCCCCACCGCCGCCCGGGATAGATATAGGTGCCGGTAGAGTCAGAACCCCCATTTTACAGATGAGGAGAATAAGGCCCAGAGCCGGATTTTCCGCCCGCAAATCCCGCGGGAGCTCAGTCCAGTCCGGGCTGGAGGCCGGCACCGCCCGCCCGCCGGCTCCGCACCCCCGCCCCGCCCCGATCCCCTTCCTCCACCCCGGGCGCCCTGACAGCTCCCCGCCGTGGCCTCCGGCCGCCCTCCCGAGCCCGCCCCCCCGCTTCTCTCCCGAGCCCGGCCCGGCCCGGCCCAGTTCCGGTGACTCCGGCCAGCGCGGCTCGCTTAGTTAGTCCCCGAGGCCTTCAGCGCCTCGTCTCGAGGACTGCCCCCACCCCGGGCCGGCCCGGCCCCAGCAGGGCCTCACCTGCCGCCCGAGGCGCCGGGAGGGGGAGGGATCACACGACGCCGAGATCGGGAGCCTGAGCCCGGAACCCAACAACCAACACCAAAGGCTCCGCCTCCGCCGCCACCGAGCATGCGCCTGCCGTAGACTGGGGGTGTGCGCTCTCTCTCTCTCTCTCTCTCTCCCCCCCTCCGCCCCCCCTCCCCCCGCCGCTACTGGGCCGGCGCCGGTCTGCTCCTGCGCCTGCGCTTTGCCTGCCTGATGCTCCTCGCTCTTTTACCTGCGGTCGCTAGCTCCCAAGGCTTCTCCAGCTCGCGACCCTGACTCTCAAAGCTCGGGGAGAGAGGAGGAAAGAGCTGGCACAAGGAAGGACGCTGTCGGCCAATCAGGAGAGAGACCATGGGGGCGGGGCGGGGCGGGGCGGGGCGGGGCAGAGGGAGATAGAAAATGGGCAGCTCACTTAGTATTGCGCTCGGAGACAACGGGACGTGTCCGAGGTCTTGCAGCTGGAGCAGCTGGTCCTAGGAAAGTCACCGAATCGCCCGGCGCCTCAGTTTCCCTAGCTGTAAAGCGAGGGTGTTTGACGTTTAAGGCTCCATCCTGCTCCAAAGATCTGGTTCTAGGATTCACCCCGGGGCCTCAGTTTCCTCCTCCGGGGCTGCGATCACAGGCAACTGCTTCTCGGAAATTGAAGTCCGTTCAAGCATCAGTGAATGCAGCCCGAACCTTTAAGCCGGGGTCTTAAGGGAGGAGTTAGTTTGCACTGACTGCAAAGCAGTTTGCATCTATTGGGGGAGAATATTCCCTCCCTGCTAAAAGGGGAAGAGGCCGAGAACCCCAGGGCTTTCCCCAGTGTCCTCCCCTGCCACGTCGGAGGAGATCCTAAGACCACCGGGAATCATCAAAATCAAGAAATACGTACGGGGGAGGGCAGAATGACCATAATAATATCAATAGGATCCTAGATTTAGACCGGGGTGGACCTTAAAAGGCACGGAGCCGACCTCTTGATCTTAGAGAGTGGAAGAAATAGGCCTAGAGAGATTGAGTGACTTGTCCGAGTTCAGGCAAGTTTTATAAGTAGCAAAGCTGGTATTTGAAGGCAGGGCCTCTTCACTTAAATTTCTGCACTCTTTCCAAAGCACGAGTTTTGTAACAGAGAAAGAAGCTAAATGACTTACTTGCCCATTCTCTTGTTGCTAGTATGTGCCGGAGACAGTACTTGATTCCTCTATCCACTGTATCAGTGGTTCTCAAAGTGTAGATAGAATCTCTGGGGGTCCCTGATCCCCTTTTCAGGAAGTTTATGAGTTCAAAATTATTTTCATAATACTAATGCATTTTATTTTCTAATATGGAAAATATCATAGAGATAACCCACATGAACAAAACCTTTTTGGGATGTTCTCAATTTTTAAGAATGGAAAGCAGTCCTGAAACGAAAAATTTTTTCCTAACTATTACACTACACCGTGCTGCCCCTCATTTTCATTTTGTAGATGAGGGAAACTGAAGACTTAGAGAGGGGGGCAGCTAGGTGTCACAGTGGATAAAACACCAGGCCTTGGATTCAGGATTACCTGAGTTCACACTTGACACTTACTAGCTATGTGATCCTGGGCAAGTCACTTAACCCTCATTGCCCCGGAAAAAAAAAATAAACAAAAAGACTTAGAGAGGTTAGGTATTTTGCCAGTGGTCAACTGTAGTTAGTAAATGCAGGAAGTTGGAAGTTAAAAGTCAGCTAGGTGGCACAATGGATAGATAGATTAACAGACCTGGAATCTGGAAGACCTGAGTCTGGCCTCAGACACTTCCTAGTTGTAGGATCCTCTGTCTGCCTAACTTTCCTCACCTATAAAATGGGTATAATAATAGTACCTGCCTCAGAGGGTTATTCTGAGGCTCAAGTGAGATATATGTAAATCATTTTGAAAACTTTAAAGCACTATGTAAATAGTAGTCATGATTAAGTGGGATCTTGTCACAATCTATGAATTCATCCAACAGTTCCAGATAATAATTTGGGATTATACAAGCAAAATGACTAGACCATTCATACTCTTTAACCCAGTGATCCTGCTATTGGTCAGGTACCAAAAGAAGGTCAAAGGCAAGACTTAACATATACCTAAATATTAATAGCACAGCCCTTTTTTGTTGGTAGAGAATTGTAAACAAAGTGGGTGTCCATCAGTTGGGGGTAATGGATGGTAGAGTCTAGTATAGTTGTTTTTTTAAGGATGGGGGAAACAGGTTTATTTGAAGACAATAGGAAAAGAATAAGTAGCTACAGAGAAATTGAAGATTTTAGATAATTGGGAATCTAGACTATAAGAGAAGACAGAATCAAGTGTATGTGTAAAGAGATTGGCCTTGGGGGCAGCTAGGTGGCACAGTGGATTAAGCACTGGCTCTGGATTCAGAAGGACCTAAATTCAAATCTGAACTCAGACATATGCCACTTACTAGCTGTGTGACCCTGAGCAAGTTACTTAATCCTCATCACCCTGAGAGAGAGAGAGAGAGAGAGAGAGAGAGAGAGAGAGAGAGAGAGAGAGAGATTGGCCTTGGAAAGTTGAAGGACTACCTCTTTATTAAAGACTGGGGGGAAGGAAAAGAAAGTGGAGAAGTGAAAGGTTTTAGGGATGCATAAAATGGGAGAAGAAATCACTTCAAATGACTTCAATTTTCCTATATTCACAGATGGTTAGTTGTTTTTTGCTTAATTGCTTTTTTCTTTTTTTTGGTGGGGAAATGAGGGTTAAGTGACTTGCCCAGAGTCACGCAGCTAGTAAGTGTCAAGTGTTTGAGGCCGAATTTGAACTCAGGTCCTCCAGAATCCAGGGCCAGCGTTTTATCCACTTCCACACCTATCTGCCCCTGCTTAATTGCTTTTCTTTGTTTCAAGGGAAGATTTGCTGAAGAGGGAAGGAGTGTTAGTCCTTAGAGGGAAGATAAAGAAGACATGTAACATGAAATGACTTTGTTGAAGAGCAAAGGGCATCAATAAAACATATTACAAAAAATGATAAAGTTGCTGTAGACAATCCTGCCACAGTCTGAAGAATTTCCTTCTAGGCACAGTCTGGCCTAATGTGGCCTGATTTAAAAAAATTTTTTTTTTAGGATTGTTCATTAAGACACTTCAATACCTTGATGGATCTATGATCACAGTAATTGGGGACCTCCTTCCATTGGTGTAAATTACAACAAATATATCCTTTCATCCTGTGGTACTTTTATCCATATTCTCCATAAATCCCACCCCCTACCCCCAGCCAAAGAATCTTCCTAATGCTCCTGGTCTTTTATTTTAAATGGCTTTAAAGAATTATGTTACATGTTATGTATTTAAGTAGTCGGTTTTATCTCCCATCCAGTTTGATCTGTCCATTCATTTAAGGCATAAAGTAAAACATTCAACTAAAGTGAAATCTGGGATAGATTACAATATAAATACAAATTAAAACAAATTACTTTTGACTCAGTATAAGCAAATCTATTTTCTATTCTTGCAGCAAGCATCATATCTTTAAAAAATCTCTGGGAAGGACTTCCGGGAGCCAAGATAGTGGAATAACACAGTATAGAACTCTCCCATATTCACCTCCAACTAACCATAAAATAGCACCCCCGAAGAAATCCTGGAATAGCAGAACCAGCAAAAAGATGGAGTAGAACAGTCTTTGAGTGCAAGAAACTTGGAAGATGAGCAGGAAAGGTCTGTCTCACTCAGGTAAAGGGGAAGCACAGTCCAGGATAGAAAGTATCCTAGCAAGCTAGCAATAAGCCCCCTCAGCAAACCAGTGAGAGATCCTGAGCCTCAGTGTCATGGAGCAGGTAAATACCACCACTAGGACCCCCCCTCCCCGCCCCCAAATTCCTCAGCTCAGCCAGGGAAATCAACAGACACCATCTCTCAGAACTGCCACATGCTTCAGCATAGCCTGGGGAAGTACAGAAACACCCCACCAGCCTCAACACATGCCAGACATCAGCACTAAGACCTTGGCTCAGCACTGGGTAAGCTGCCTGACCCCTACAACCTCCAACAGGGCCCACTACCACTCACACCACCCTCTCAGCTCAGCACCAGACACAAGGGTTTCCTGTTGGCCTCCAGGCAACATCAGTGCAGCACCAGGTAAACAGCCAGGGCCTCCAACTCCTGACACAAGAAGCCTAAAATAGTGCCCCTTCCACCCTGGCATCAGAGCTCAAACTATAAAAAAAGGAAAAAGGCCAAAAATGGTGAGTGAAAAACAACAACAACAAAAAGAATTTGACCATAGAAGGTTATTGTGGTGACAGGGAAGATCAAGACACAAACTCAGAATAGGGCAACAATGTCAAAACACCTATGGGTAAAATCCCAAAGAAAATTGGGAAGTAGTTTCAAGCCCAGAAATAACTCATGGAAGAGCCCAAAAAAGAGCTTAAAATCTTATAAGAGAGGCAGAAGAAAAATTGGGAAAAGAAATGAGTGATGCAAGAAAATTATGAAAAAAAAAAAAGTCAGCAGCTTGGAAAAAGAAAACAACTGCTTAAAAAAGTAGAATTGGCCAAATGGAAAAGGAGATACAAAAATCCACTGAAGAAAATGACTCCTTAAAAACAATTGGCCAGATAGAAAAGAAAATACAAAAATTAATTGAGGAAAACAATTCCTTAAAAGTTAGAATTGGACAAGTGGAAGCTAATGACTCTATGATACATCAAGAATGAATCAAACAAATTCAAAAGAATGAAAAAATAGAAGAAAATGTAAAATACCTCATGGGAAAAACAGCTGACCTGGAAAATAGATCCAGGAGAGACAATGTCAGGATCATTGGATTAGCTTAAAGTCATAATCAAAAGGAGGACCCAGACAGCATCTTTCAAGTAATTATCAAGGAAAACTTCTATGATATCCTGGAACCAGAAGGCAAAATAGGCAATGAAAGAATCCACTGTCACCTCAGGAAAGAGATCCTAAAATAAAAACTCCATGGAACATCATAGCTAAAATTCAGACTTATCAGATGGTCAGAAGGAAAAGAACAGAATTAAATCAAAAATTGATCTGCAATATCAAGACCCAAGAGAAGCCTAAACAGGGAAAAAGTGAAAAGAAAACATAAGGAATTCAATAGAGTTAAACTATCTACATCCTTGAATGGGAAAATAATACTTGTAATCCTTAAAATTTTACCACTAATAGTACAGATAGAAGTAATATACATAGAGGGTACAGGTATAAAGTGAATTTGAAAGAATGACATAAAAATAATTAAGGAATGAGAAAGCAGAGTACACTGGGTACAGAAGGAAGAAAGAGAATGGGGGTAAATTATTTCACATGAAGAGGCACAAAAGATTTATTATGATGGAGGGTAAGATGGGAAGTTGGGTGATGCGCATTGATTGAACCAAACTCTTATCAGTATTAGCTCAAAGAGGGAATAATATACACAATTGGTTGAATATAGAAAGCTATCTTACCCAACAGGGAAGTAGGAATGGAGGAGATTAAGTAAAGGTGGGATGGGAGAAATGACAGAAGGGAAGGCAGATCAAGGAAGGTGGTAGATAGAAGCAAACACTGGTCAGGAGGGAGAGGGTGAAAGGAGAGTGAGGACAAATAGGAGAAAAATAGGATGCAGAGAAATACACAGTAATCATGACTGTGAATGTGAATGGGATGAACTCACCCATAAAATGGAAGCAAATAGGTGAGTGGATCAAAAACCAGAATCCTACAATATGTTGTTTATAAGAAACACATTTGAAGCAGAGACACACAGAGAATAAAGGTAAGGGACTAGAACAGAATCTATTATGCTTCAGCTGAAGTAAACAAAAAAAAATCAGGGGTAACAATCCTGATCTCAGACCAAAAAAAAAAAGGGCAAAAATATACCTAATTAAAAGATATAGGGCAGCTAGATGGAGCAATGGATAGAGCACCAGCCCTGGAGTCGGGAGTACCTGAGTTCAAATCCGGCCTCAGACACTTAACACTTACTAGCTGTGTGACCCTGGGCAAGCCACTTAACCCCAATTGCCTCACTAACCAAAAAAAAAAAGAGAGATAAGGAAGGAAACTACATGTCTCTAAAAGGTACCATAAATAATGAAGCAATATCAATATTAAATATATGTGCACCAAGTGGTATAGCATCCAAATTCTTAAAGGAGAAATTAAGTGAATTACAGGAAGAAATAGACACCAGAACTCTACCAGTGGAGGACCTCAACTCTTCCCTCTCAGAACTCAATAAATCCAACCAAAAATAAACGAGAAAGAAACTAAGGAAGTGTAAGGGGCTAAAATTCTAGCTATACTATCTAAAATCTAATGAGTAGTCGCCAATAGATTATAAGCTTTAGCAAGAGTATTTATGTGTTTAAGTATTTATTAAAGAGCATTAGGATCAGAGAGAAAGGTAAAAATCTAACTATTTCTAAGAGACCCTATCATCTGACCCACCATGGCAAGGTCAGGAACCAAACAAAAGACCAAACCCCTTCACCCGCGTCTGCTTCATACTTTGTGTCCTCCTCCCAGAAATGGGAGGCTCCTCAAGTTGATTGGCTGGTAGCCTTGATAGACAGTACCCACGAGCAAACATCATTTCCTGATGCTAAGGACCTTGACCACATGGCTTGCCCTCAGAGGCCTTATCCTCATGGCGGAGCTTTGCTACAGTAAGTCTTCAGCAGGTGGTATCATTCCAATCATTACAGAAGTAAATGGAATATTAGAAAAGTTAGATATGACAGACATTTAGAAAAAACTGAATAGAAATGGAAAGGGATAGACCTTTTTCTCAGCAGTACATGGCACTTACAAAAAATTGACTATGTATAAAAACTGCAAAATCAAATATGGAAAGGTAACATATCCTTTTCAGATCATAATTCAATAAAAATTGCATTCAACAAAGGGCAGTGGAAAGAGATTAAAATTAATTGCAAACTAAATCCAATCTTAAAGAATAAATAGGTCAAAGAATAATTCATAGAAACAATAATTTACTTAAAGAGAATGACAACAATGAGGCAACATACCAAAATTTATGGGATGCAGTACGTAGGGGAAATTTTATTTTTCTAAATTTTTATATCAACAAAATTTTAAAAAGAACATATCAACAAATTGGGTGTGCAACTAAAAACACTAGAAAAAGAACAAATTAAAAGTCCTCAATTGAACACCAAATTAGTAAGCCTGAAAATCTCTGGTAAGATTAGTAAAACTGAAAGTAAAAACCCTCTGTCAGTAAGGCACAACTCCTGTCTGCCTGAAAAACTTGTGTGCCACAAAGCTAGATAGGGGACTTGTTTCTTTCTGTCCATCTTTTTTTTCTTTCTGTCTGTCTTTATGACTGTCCATCTTTCCCTCTTTCACCAGGTGATTTCTCTCCATAGCACCTTGACTATCATAGCTATCCTTATGAACTACCAGTCTGCTGGAATTAGGAGTATAGATCTACTTTACTGTAAACATCCCAACAATGGTGTGTGTGTGTGTGTGTGTGTGTGTGTGTGTGAATAATGAAAATTGAACCCTCTGGAGAATTTGTGGTCATGCCTTGCAGGACCACAGGGGCTGGTCTGATGCTAAATGATTCATGTGCTTTGGGATGATGAAGCAATTGCCTTACTGGTCCCCTAGCCTGAGAGGGTGTCAGAATAGGACTTGTATTAGTTTGAAAAGGAGAAACAGTTTCTTGGCTCAGTCTTGTTCTTAGAACTTTCCTATGTACCAAGTAGTTCTCCCTCACTAGACTTCTTGTAAGGGAGTGGAGGGGGGGCAGCAGTCTTCTGGTGGCATGTTACATTCTCAAAGAAATGCATGGTTAGCAAAGAAGGTAGGCCAGCTATGTGTATTAAGAAAGAGGAATAAATATCAATGGAAAGAACAATACCACAAAACAATTGAAACTGCTGTAAAATTATAAAGAGCAACTTTGCCCCCAAAGAGGAGATGTAAGGAGTCTCCTTTCCCTCTCCTTATTCCCCTTTGCACAGGTGAGGGTCCATAAGTGTGGAACATTGTATATAATGTCATATTTTTTTTTCAATGCATTGATCTTTTTTTCTTCTTCCTCTTCTAAAAAAAACATCTTTGTTCTAAGGGATGGCACTCTGGGAGGGGAGAGGAGAAGGAATGCAAAAGGGAAATCTAGCTGATATAAAAACAAAAGATATCAATACAATTTATTTTAAACTGAGGGATAAGAGGTGGACAGTCTGAGTCTGGGCTGGTCTTTACAAAATATTAAAAGGCCTAAAGGAACCCCTCCAATATCATGATATTTAAGATAAATGATTCTTTCTATCTATCTGTCTATCTATCTATCTTTCTATCTATCTATCTATCTCTATCTCTCTGTTCATTCATTCATTCATTTATCTATCAATCAATCTATCTATCTATTTATTTACTTATTTATTTTGGTGAGGCAATTGGGGTTAAGTGACTTGCCCAGGATCACACAGCTAATAAATGTCAAATATCTGAGGCTGGATTTGAACTCAGGTCTTCCTGAATCCAGGGCCAGTGCTCTATCCACTGTGCTACCTAGCTGCCCCTCAGATAAATGATTATTAAGGAAAGTCTGGGTGTCAAAACTGAGAAGACATGTAGACTTAGATTTCAATCAAAGAAAGGACAAAGGATCTTAGCAACATTTGTGAAGAGAAACTGATTTAGTCTTTTTTTTGGGGGGGACAGGGCATTGAGGGTTAAGTGACTTGCCCAGGGTCACACAGCTAGTAAGTATCAAGTGTCTGAGGTTGGATTTGAACTCGGGTCCTCCTGAATCCAGGGTTGGTGTTTTAGCCACTGTGTCACCTAGCTGCCTCCGGCACTGATTTAGTCTTGAAGCAACCACTAATGTAGTGCAATGAAGCATATTTGATTGTGTTGTGTGGAAAAATGACTGGTCAATATTGGTATTTTTCAATTCATGTACTTTTCCAATTATAAAATATTATCCTTAATTCTTGTTTATAGCTCTATGTAGTTCTAAAGACCCATAAAAATGTCATTGGATCTAGTGATTAGGAAAGGACCATTTCAGTCAAGTGATGGAGTTATAAGCTAGATAGCAAAGGGTTAAGGAGATAATGGGTAGTGAAGCAGTGGAAGCACTAGGTATAGACAACTTTTCAAGAAGCTTAACCTATTATTAGCTATCTAGCTGACTTGTTCCAGGGGAATCTTTTGCTTTTCATCATGGACTACATTTCCTAAAAGTATTTGGAGAGTATATAAGTTCTGAATTATTTCCCAGGAGTCTGTGTGGGATAATGCATAAAGATCACAGGGCACATAGACTTTGAGAGACAATGTTAGAAACTCGACAAGAGAAAGAGAAGAAGTAAGGGAAGTTCACTGTAATGAGCATGATCTTTCTTTCTCATAGATAGGGAGTACTGTGATTAGCCCTACCTATAACTGCAGTGCTATGCAGAAAGGATCTGGACTTTGGTGTGCACAACAGAACAACCAAGATCCTCCTCAGTCAAGCTAATGAGGGAGAAGAAAAGAGAGCCAATGGGTACAGAACAAAAGCTTCTGTAGTATTTGAGTTAGGGGAAGAATTGAAGTTCCCAACAGGCACTTACTGATTCCTGTGAGTAACTGAACTACCCCTCCCTTAGCCTATTGGGAGTTGATTGTATTAAGTACAAAACATTTTCTTCATCCTGCTGAGGAAGTCAGTGGGAATGAAGCTTCTAGTGCGTCAAGAGAAATTGCTATATTGATTATTTCTGATAAACACAAGTTCTGTTGCTTTTATTTTATTATTCTTTAATTCAATTAAATTGCTTGTGAACATAATGATACTTTGTAGAAATTACTGAAATAAAAAGGGAGGTATGGGAGGGGAAAGGGAGTGGCCCAAAAGATAAGAAGATTGAATAATAGTCCTAGATTGTAACATGGTATAGTGGAAAGGGCACTGAATTTGGAGTAAGTGGACTTGGGTTCACTGCTAGCTCTGTCACTCCCTGCGAGTCTCTTAACCTCTCTGGGACTCAGTTGCTTCATCTGTAAAATGAAGGGTTTGGACTGGCTGACTTCTAATATTGTTTCCACCTCTAAATCTATGATACTATAATTCTATAAGAAAGGACCCAGAAGGGTAACACAGCATTGTGGATGAGGTAGGTATGGAGTGGGTGGATAGCCAGCCCTGTCCATGGTCCTGATATAGTAGTGTCTCAGAGAGGCCCACACTGAGGCATTGCTACATAGAATAGTTATTGACAGAGCAAACAAGACTGTTCTAGCAAGCTCTTGTGAGAATACTTCTATACTTCCTTCCATCTACTCTGAATCTTATAAACCTAAAGTTAAACTGGCATAATGGTAAACAGAATATATAGAGTTATTCATAGAAGGAACTTCAAAGACTAATCCAATTCCCTCTTTTAATAGTGTGAAAATTGAAGCTATGGAAGGTAAAGTGACTTGTCCAGCATCACACAGTGAGTCATTGTCAGAGACAGGATTTGAACCCAAGTCTTCCTGAGTTCAAATACAACACTCTATCCCAAATGCCATCCTTCTGCTAAGTTTCTATTATTCTGTACCTGTTAGCATCTGATTATCATTTTGCAGCACTGACCACATAGCTGAAATCTGATTCTAAGAAGCCTTAATGTATTTATCCTGGCTGATTGTTGTATAAAACAGGTATTACTGCTTCAGAGCTCCTTACCTACTTAGAGGCCTTCTTTCTTCAAGAAGCAAAGCTTTGTAAGTATTCAGTGGTGCTTAGTATGAACAAACCAGTATTGCCTTTCAGTTAAGCAAATTAGGAAGTAACTGGCACCCCCTATAGACCTCCACAATCTGGTGACATTCTACCTTTATAACAAGAACAAAATGATGTCATTTGTTTCTTCTAAAATTTAAACAAGGAAGCAATAATTGTAAGATGTACTTAAAGAGTAAGAAATAAGCACAGAATCCTATTCTTTTGGTTTCCTTTTACAAAGTAACTAGAAGCTTACCAGTAGTGTCAAGATCTATGCCTTGCACATTGTGCTTAATAAATGTTTGCTGGATGAATTGCTGCATTTTACTAAATGTCACATTTTAAGGAAGGACATGGATAACCTGGAAAGCATCTGGAAGAAGGCACCAAGGATAGTGAAGGACCTTGAGTTCATGTCACATGTAGAGGATCTGTTGAAAGAGCTGAGGATGCTTAGTCTAAAGAAGGGAACATGATAGCTTCAAGTATTCAAAGGTCTGACATAGAAAAAGAATTTGACTTATTCTATTTGGCTTCAGAATATAAAATTAAAGGCAACATGTGAAGACTGCAGTGAGGAATTTACACTTGATATAAAAATATTTCCAAAAAATTCAGAGCTGTCCAAAGGAGGAATGAGCTGCCTCAGGAGGCAGTGGGTTCCCTGTCACTGGAGGTCTTCAGAGAAAACCTAGACCTGTTGAGTATGTTGTGGCAGGGCATCTATTGCAGAAATGGATTTTCTTGATGTGTGATGGCCTCTTTTCTGTGAAAATACCTTTGCAAAAAAAAAAAACCCCAAACAAAACCAACCAAACAACCAAACAAAACCAAGCAAAAAAACCAGGTTAGGTAAAGTTGTGAAGGGCTTTACATGCTAAATAGAGGAGGAGTTTCTATTTGGGGCAGCTAGGTGGTGCAGTGGATAGAGCACCGGCCCTGGATTCAGGAGGACCTGAGTTCAAATCTGACCTCAGACCCTTGACACTTACTAGCTGTGTGTCACTTAACCCCAATTGCCTCACCAAAACCCCCCCAAAAAAAAACAAAAGAAAATACCTTTGCAACAGTGATCTGGACTCTATGACATCCATTCCGTTTTTGGTATAGATGGAAATCTGAACTATTGTGAAAGTGACATCAGAAAGAAGCCCTCTGAAAGGAATTCATTCTCAGAAGACTTTTGTTCTGGTGGTTCAGTCATTTCAATCATGTCTGACTCTTTGCGACCCCATTTGGAGTTAGGAAGGGCCTCAAACATCTGGCATGTTTTAGGGGCTTAATAAATGCTTGTTGAATCGAATTTGAATGTCTAACAAAAGTTAAATCATTTTGTGTTATTTACTTTCTATCTGTTTTACTACATAGAATTACATGGTTAAGTTTTCTTCTATCAATATAAAAATATGCAAGGGAGGGAGAATGGTGCACACTCTTTCCCCTCAAATACATGCATCTATATTATGGTGCTCCATGGTACAGTGGGGCCCATGAACTATGCTTTAGGCTGAGTCACATTAAAGGTATTCATAGAATAGGATAGGAACTAGGCAGAGAGACTACATGATGACTCTGCCATCCTAGAAACATTTTGATACATTGTTGTTGTTGTTGTTATTGTTTGTTGTTTAGATGATTAGTCATTTATAACTCTTTGCAACCCTATTTGTGATTTTCTTGCAAAAGATACTGGAGTGGTTTTCCATTTCCTTCTCCAGCTCATTTAGCAAATGAGAAAACTGAGGCAATCAGGGTAGAGTGACTTACCCAAGGTCACACGGCTAGTGAGTATCTGATGCCAGATTTGAACTCAGGTCTTCCTGACTTCAGGGGCAGCATTCTATCCACTGTGCCATTTAGTAGGTTCAAATTGAGGAAGGAAACTATGTGCTACAAACACAATTAAAGCCCAAAGATAGCTACTAATTATGGTGGGGGTGATTCTCCCAAACAGAAAAATGGGAAAGAAGTGGGGAGACACATACAATGAATATATTATCTTCCTAAGCACTCAGGAAAGAATTTGCTCAATCCATCAATGAATCAACAAATATTTCTTAAACTCCTACCAAGCACTCTGGCTAGTCTCTGAGATTACAAAGGCAAAAATGAATCAGTCCTTGCCCTCAAGGATTTTGCATTCCATTGGGAAACCCATGTACATAGATAAGTATATAGAGAATAAATTCTGAAAAATAAATGGTAACTTGTATTATAGAACATTTTAAGGTTTTGCAAACTAAATAATATGTATTTATGTATGTATGTATATGTATATATGTATGTGTATAAACACACATGCACATTTTTATTTCATTTGCTCCTCTGAGATAGGTGATCTAATTATTAACATTTCACAGGAGAGAAAACTAAAATTGAGAAAGGTAAATGGACTTGGCCAAGGCCACATAGTTAGTTAATTAGTGTCTGTCATGGGATTAAAACTCAGGTCTTCTGGCCCCCAAGTCCAGGGCTTTCTCCATTGCACCACCTAGCTACCTGATGACTGCAAGGGAAGGAGCAACAGGGAGGATCAGGAAGGACTTATATGTAAAAGGTAGAACTGGAGCTTTAAGGGCAAATTGTATTTCTGTCTCTTAATACCGGTGTGACCTTAGGCAAGTTACTTTACATCTCTGAACCCGTCTCCTTATGGGTAAAATTAGGAGGTTGTATTAGGTAATAGCTGAGGTTCCTTCTAGCACTAAAAGTAAGATCCTGGGATAAAATCAATTGTTTTAGACTATTGTTCTCCATTATGTTAACCATAGTGTTGTTTAGTTATTTAATGATGGAAAGCATATTCTATTTGTAAATATTCATTCAGCTAAACAGTAGTTCTTCCATTTGAGACACCTTGAGGCATTCATGTATATAGTGAAAAAGTGACTAATTACCAAATTTAAGGGGAAAAAACCCCAGAGATTATTTTGAGGCTTCAACTTGACATACTCACATCATACACATGGAAAATCTACCTAATCTCAAGTGACTAGATGGTCCCAAACACACTACATGAATATTTCAAAATGAAATATGCTAAATCAAGGCATTTTTATACCTTTTGAGTGTAACCAGGTGTGTTCCCTGAAATAATCATTTTGCTTCATATTCATTACTTTGCAGACTGTGTTTCTTCTTGCTCCTAAATAAGAACTTGAGTCTTCTATTTTTTCCCTTTTAAAAGGTTACTGAGTTCATTGGCAAATCAGTATTTTATTCAACTTAGTACACGAGGATACAAATCTTACTGCTTTGTGAAACTTTTTTGACAATAGGAAACAAACCAGGACCAGTTTTTTGGGTTTTTTTGGGCAGGGCAATGGGGGTTAAGTGACTTGCCCAGGGTCACACAGCTAGTAAGAGTTAAGTGTCTGAGGCCGGATTTGAACTCAGGTACTCCTGAATCCAGGACCAGTGCTTTATCCACTGCACCACCTAGCCACCCCCCAGGACCAGTTTTCACATATACAATCCCTAGTGTCATTTACTGACTCCATGTATAGCTTTGTTAAGAGCATAATTACTTGTGAGGAACCAAAAGTTGATTGGTTTCATCAGCATCATTGGTATCATGGATTTAGAACTGCAAGGGCCCACGAGGATCATCTACTCCAAACCCCTCATTTAATAGATGAAGAAACAGAGGCCCAGAGATATGTAGCAAATTTCCCCAAGTCACATGGTAAATGACAGGGCCACTATTTGAAATTAGGTGGCACAGGGGAGAGAGTACTGGATGCAGAATCAGAAAACCTGAGTTCTTCAACTTTCTGACACCATGACCTTGGATAAATCATTTCATCTCTCTTGGCCTAAGTTTCCTTCTCTGCAAATTGAGGGGGTTGGATTAGATGACTTCTGAGAATATATCTAGTTCTAATTTCTCAGAACCCATATACAGTGTTGGTTCTATTATATACTACCTTTCATTTTCATATAGAGATGGTAGTAGATGAGACTCAGTCAGTGCATATGGTTATAAAAGTCACGAGACAAGGACTAAGAATACTAGACCCAGATCAAAGGTTTACTAACCCTAGACTTAATCTCTCTGAAACACATTATCCTCATCTATAAAGCAGAGATGATATTTGTGCCATCTATCTACAAGGTTGTTGTGAGAAAAGTATTCCGATATAATTTTTTTCTTTCTTTTTTTTTTTTAGTGAGGCAATGATGGTTAAGTGACTTGCCCAAGGTCACACAGTTAGTTTCAAGTGTCTGAGGCCGGATTTGAACTCAGGTCCTCCTGAATCCAGGGCCGGTGCTTTATCCACTGTGCCACCTACTTGCCCCCCAGATGTCAGGGGTTTTTTTTGTTTTTTTGTGGGGCAATGAGGGTTAAGTGACTTGCCCAGGGTCACACAGCTAGTAAGTGTCAAGCGTCTGAGTCCTCCTGAATCCAGGGCTGGTGCTTTATCCACTGCGCCACCTAGCTGCCCCCCAGATGTCAGTTTTATACAAATGGAAATTGTGATTAAGATGAGGGAGCTGTATTCTTGGCAAGGAACTGAAGGGTACTTTTTGAGGCATTGAACTTTATGGTTGCATGAGAATAACCATTCGATTTAAATAAACACAAGAGACCATGGGGTTCTGAAAGCCATGTTTGCATTTGGAGCCTGTGGAGGAGACAACTGCCACTTTTTCTTTCCTTCAGTGTGATGCAATAAAGCAAACAGATTTAGAGTTAGAGGGTCTAGATTCAAATTCCGTTTACGCCAATTTTTTTTGGGAAAAATTGCCTAACTTCTCTGGGTCTGAGTCTTCACATCTGTAAAACGAGAGAGAGTTGGACAAGATAACTGCTAAGGTCCTTTCTTAGGGTCCTAAGGATATACAGTGGTCAGAGCCTGGAATCAGGAAAACCTGAATTCAAATCCTGCTCAGACATTTACTAGCTGTTTGTCCCCAGGCAAGTTGCTCAACTTCTGTTTGCCTTCATTTCTTCAACTGTAAAATAGGGATATATATATATATATATATATATATATATATATATATATATATATATATATATATATAAGGGATATATATTTTTGTGGGGCAATAAGGGTTAAGTGACTTGCCCAGGGTCACTAGTAAGTGCCAAGTGTTTGAGGCCAGATTTGAACTCAGATCCTCCTGAATCCAGGGCTGGTACTTTATCCATTGTGCCACCTAGCTGTCCAAAAATAAGGATATTAATAGCATCTATCTTACAGGGTTATTATGAGGATCAAATGAGATAATATTTATAAAGTGCTTAGCATAGTCCCTGACACCTAATAGGTGCTTCATGGTTCCTTCCTTAATGCCCATGAGCATGTAGCTGCTAACTGGTGTGATATAGGAGAAAGAGCAATGTTTCAGGGATCAGGAGACCTGGAGTCTGGTTCTTATTCTTTCAGCAGGTCAGTCATATCCTTAGACCTGTTTACCTTATATGTAAAATAAGTGGGTTAACTAAGACGCTTTCTGACTCCAAACCCTATGATTCTATGGCTAATGAAGTCCCTTTTGGCCATGATATTCCATAATTTTCTGGAAATCATTCCAGAAATGGAATGGAATGGAAATGGACTAAGTCTCTCAATTTTGTATAAGGTAATTCAATGTTCCAGATGAAAGTTCTACCTAGATTTTGTAGGATAGGATTTTCCAAGTACTTCTCTCACAAAGAGAAGTTAGATGAGTAATAATTTCATTTATTGCTGTAAGATGAGTAATTTTTTTTTTTTTACGGGGCAATGAGGGTTAAGTGCTTGCCCAGGGTCACATAGCTAGTAAGTGTCAAGTGTCTGAGGCCACATTTGAACTCAGGTCCTTCTGAATCCAGGGCCGGTGCTTTATCCACTGAGCCACTTAGCTGCCCCATAAGATGAGTAATATTTATAATATTAGCTGCATTCTAGATGAATGAATGAATGAATGAAAAAGCACTTACTATGTTTCATTCTATGCTAAACACTGGGAATACAAAAATTAAAACACACACACACAAACACAATCCCTCTCCTTAACAAGTTTCTTTTCTAATAGAGGTAGATTACACATAAAGGGGAGAGGTGCCCAAAGAAAGGAGGGGGATGGAAAGCAGAAGGGAGGCAGTTAGGGTGGAGGGAAGCAGGGAGATCCAGCCAGGGCTGGATGGCTAGTTGGAATTTGAAGTATTTGTCATCTGTTACCTCATTGGACAGAAACTCCCTCTGCTGGTACAACTTGGCAACTCCTCTGTGACTGATACTTTTAGAGAGTTGGATGGACCAGTTAAATGTCTCCATCAAGGTTCCATAGCTAGCACGAGGAGGCAGTGTGGTGCAGTGGAAAAAATGCTGGATTTGCAGTCACAAGAAGAGCCAAATTCTAATCCTGCTTCTGCCCCATGGGCTATGTGACACTTCATCTTTCTGGGACTCAGTGTCATCATTTGAATGCATTCATTTCATCTGTAAAATGAGGGAGTTGTACAGATATGAACATCTCTGCAGGCTGAATTTTCTGCTCAGATCTCAACATCATTTTAAAAAATTAAATGATGCTACTGCCCTTTTCTCTGTGCCAGGAAGAAGGCAAAAACAAAACAAAGCAAAACAAAAAACCCAAAGGTTGCCATTTATCTTACTGATAAGGGCAGTTTCTATCACCCCTGATGGAGGACATTAGATGCTCTTTGAAAGTGTACCATGTTTATTTAAAACAGATGTCACAACATCACAAGTCTGACAACTGTCAAGAGATGCTTGAGAAGAAACCAGGAGGGCTATCCCTGTTAGGGGGCATCCAAGATTCAACTCTAATGGATTTGCTCAGTTTGGGGTCCCACCTTCATTAATTAGTATGGAAATGTTTTGTTCTGATTAATGTGGAAATGTGTAGTAATGTATAACCTATATCAAATTGCTTGCTGGCCTCAGGAGAGGGGAGGGTAGAGAGGGTGGGAGAAAAATTTGGACCCCCAAAATTGTAATTGAGAAAAAATTTTTTAAATAAAAAAAATAGCACGGAAATGGTCTTAACGCTAACAGAGACTTGGGTCGGGAGTGGAGACAGAGCTGGGAATATTTTGATGAATGACGTGCAAGCTTTCCTTTAAAGTTAAGCAGCTATTGTCTTTTGAGATGGAATTCTAGCGCTCTCTAGTGGCAAAATAAAATACTAGCCATCTTTTTTTTTCCTATTTCACAATAGAAAAACTTCCCGTTTCATTGCTTCATTTGTTTAAAAACTTACACTCACAGAATAGAACCTCTTGCTTTTCAAAGAAGCCTCAAGTAGCAGCAGCATTAACAGTATTCTCTAACCCCTTAACCAACCCATTCCAGTGGTGTCCCATTGCCCCAATACAATATATTTAGCTGTTAAAATTCTTTCCAAACTAATCTGAATCTATCTTTCCAGCCTCATTGGAAATTAATTCCCCTTCCACACTCTACAATCCAGCCAAATGGATTTGCTTGATGCTATTTTTATAATTTTTTTTTGGTGAGGCAATTGGTGACTTTCCCAGGGTCACATAGCTAGTAAGTATCAAGTCTCTGAGGACTGATTTGAACTTAGGTCCTCCTGAATCCAAGGCCAGTGCTTTATCCACTGCGCCACCTAGTTGCCCCTTGATGCTATTTCTTTCTGGTCAGTCATGGCTTTCCATTTCCCACCTTTCCATTGTTTGAGTCCTCACACATGGAAGGCTCTCATCCTTGCCTTAAACTCATTGGGTTCCTCTCTTCTTTTAAGAGACATTTCTTTAAGCTCAGGAACCATTTTCTACAGGAAACCTTTCCCAATTTTCCCAACTTCTAATTTCCTCCTTTTAAAATTACTTGTATTTTGTCTCCTTCAAATATACATGCATAGACATAGACACACATATACATACACATATATGTTTCTTTATTAACTTTATATTTATGACATACATGTACATATGTGTACTTGTTATCTGCTCCATTATAATGTAAGCTCATTTTGAGTAGGGATTGTTTTATTCTTTGTACTTGTATCTCTAATTGTCTTGAACGTTGCCTGCTACTTAGTGGGCATTTAGCAATTTGATTGATTGATAGTAGTAGTAAGTAACATTTGTGAAGAGCTTTAAAGTTTGCAAAGTTTTTTGCATATATCTTTTCAGTTGAGTCTACTGGGATGCAATGATTAACATTTGTCTATCCTCTGATTTGGGTTTGTATGCAGTAGTTAAAACAAAAGTTTATCCTGTTGTTTCATTTTGAAAGATGGCGCCATAGCTAGGAATTCTGGTACTTTGAACAAAATCGGTGTAATGGATAGGGGGGAAGCAGATATCTAAGGTATGACCATGTTTGTTCATGGTTGAGGTAGACTGGTTTATATAGAGAGATCTGGCTCATGGTAGGGAGGCTGAGGAATTTGGAGGTCAGGGTGTTTGAAGGGGTAGTGGGGTGGGGTGAAGAAGACTGTGAACCAGGTCTTGGACTTATTTGGTAGGGAGGAAAGGGAACTGGATGATATGTAGATAGTGTAACAATTGGAATGATGCCACCTGCTGGAGACTTACTGTAAAAAAGCTCTGCCATGAGGAGAAGGCCTCTGAGGGCAAGCCATGTGGTCAAGGTCCTTGGTGTCAGGAAGTGACATTTGCTCGTGGGTACCGTCTATCAAGGCTACTTGAGGAGCCTCCCATTTCTAGGAGGGAAACATGAAGGAGGAAGCAGAGGCTGGCGGGACTGTGCTTCCTTTTTGGCTGCAAGACATCAGCATGGAGGCAGGGAACTTCAGAAGTGGGAGATTAGGAAGGCTAAGATTGCCAGGTTATAAGAAATCTCTTCTCAATCTTTCTCTTTCTTTTACTATCTTTCAATAAATCCTTTACAAAAATTCTAAACCCGTTTATCAGTGATTTTAGTCAGTTTCCCCCCAAAACTGGGGGGACAGATTAGAACCCACATTTAGAATTTTAAATTACACAATAACAAAAATAAACATCTGGACAAGACTAACAGAAGAAAGGCAGGTGGCTTTGGAGGGGGGCTAGGAGATGGGATGTCTTCAGGAGGAAGCTTGGTTTCAATGAATACCTGCATATGAAAGGAATGTGAGAGGAAGAGATCTATGACGAAGATGCCTGTGAACAATACAGGAAGGTTCTGGAGGCACAGTTGATAGGGAGGGCAGAGGAGGACAGGGCTGAATGTCCAACAGGATGCAGAGGTGACTAGCTATGTCCCTTCAGTACTGTACCTGTATCCTGGATATCCTGTGTTGCTCAGGGCCACACTTCTATTGAGGAGGAAGGAGACTGGAGAAGGGTGGAATGGCTAGGGGACCCTGGGGCATGGCAACCTGAGGGGGTAGGCAGAGGAGCATGCTTTCATATCAATTCCTAGGACAAAGACCAGCTGTCTCCTATTACTTCTGCCTCTGGTGAAAGATAATATTTAATTTGCATAAGTAATAGCCTGTGATGTACAGATCTGTAATTCTGTGGAAATGTTGAATGAGACAAGCAAGACAATGTGAGTACTGGACTTGGAATCAGGAGGAGTTGGGTTCAAATCTTGGCTCCGAGTCTTACTGGCTCTGTGGCCCTGCTCCTCACTTAATTTTTATGTGCTTTAGTTTCTTTGTCTGTTCATTATCTAGTTGGATAGAGCAAACTAACATATAATTTAAAAAACAATTAAGCATTAAACCTTGTATTCTCCCTGCACTTCAGTTTCTTCATCTGTAAAATGAGGGGCTTGGACTCAATTTCTTTTTCTTTCCTTCCTTCCTTCCTTCCTTCCTTCCTTCCTTCCTTCCTTCCTTCCTTCCTTCCTTCCTTCCTTCCTTCCTTCCTTCCTTCCTTCCTTCCTTCCTTCCTTCCTTCCTTCCTTCCTTCCTTTCTTTCTTTCTTTCTTTCTTTCTTTCTTTCTTTCTTTCTTTCTTTCTTTCTTTCTTTCTTTCTTTCTTTCTTCCGGTGAGGCAATTGGGGTAAGTGACTTGCCCAGGGTCACACAGCTAGTGTCAAGTGGCTGAGGCTGGATTTGAACTCAGGTCCTCCTGAATCCAGGGACAGTGTTTTATCCACTTTGCCACCTAGCTGCCCCTCCCCCATATTCTCTTTTATATTTTTTCTACAATGTTTTTTTCTTCACAATACCTTATTAACTAGCTGACCTTCATTTCTAAAATAGCCCCTTATAGCCTCATTTAAAGTCTACAATTCCAAGGCAAATCCCTAATTTAATGTAATTGGTCTTTAATAATAGCTCATGCTTATATAAACATTTTGAAAGGCATCATGGGATAGTCAATAGCATGCCAACCTTGGAGTCAGAAAGGCCTTGGTTTAAGGCTTACCTTTGACATATACTGTCTCTGTGTTACTGTAGGCAAGTCACTCAACACCTCAAAATGATAGACCAAGAGCTGTGTGAGAAAATAATGATTAATAATGGATTTTTTGGGGGACCCAGAGATCAGTTTCAGTCCCCCCCCCCAAACTTCAGTAAATCTTGTCTGGGAGAAACCCAAGGGAACAAAAGAAATGGAAATTGATTCTTTTGTCTAGCTCAGTGAACTGAAGGGATCAAACCACACTCAGATAATGGACTTTGCCTTAAGGAATTTAAATGAAGGTCTTCTCCCTTAATGTCATCTGTAGAGTTCATTTTAATTTAGACCACCCTCAAGTCATGTCAACCAATGGAATTGAATGATGCTAAACAATTAGCTTTGATCAATGTATCAACAGAGGATAAAACCCTTGGCCACACTCTCTCCACTCTCTTGGTGTGTGCTCTTCCTCTTAGGACAGTGTAGCTTTTGTAGGTCTTTTGAATTCTCCTTGAGACCACATGAGAGACAGCATGGATCTTCTGGGGCTTTTCTCTTGTTTGTGCTGACACATGGTCAATCCTTTACTGGTCTGTAATATTAATAAACTGATAATATGCTTAACCCAAACTGGTGCAATAACAATAGCAACTAATTCATTTAGAAAACACAGCTGAAAGGTCATCTTTTTACCCAGGTCATCTAGTCCAGCCTCCTCATTTTACAGATGAGGTAACTGAGTCTCGGAGAGCTTGACTTGCTCAAGGTCATTCAGTAAAGCCAGGATTTGAACCCAAGTCCTTGGATTCTAAATTCTTTCTATTGTACCATGGCAACTCTCAAAGACTCGAAGATATAGATCAGTTGCTGATCTACATTGGTGGAAAGAGCTCTGTACCAACAATAACATCAATACTTTCTAGTTATCAAGTATTTTACATATGTTCTCATATTTTTTTATTTCATCCACTCGCTCATTCATTCATTCATTCATTCATTCACTCACTCATTTGCAGCTAAAGACAAGTGTGAAATAGACAAAATTGCTCATTTTCCCATTTAAGGAATGAATGAAAAAACAGAGGCCTTCGTGAGATCACCAACTTGCCCAAGATCACACAGATAAAGAAGTAGCAGAGCTAGTACTCAAACCTAGCTAGTCTGATCAAGGGCTTCTTCTAACATACCACACTGACTCTCAGGCTTTGTGCCTCACTGTCTCTACTAGTTTGCCCTCACCCCTTTTTTTGAGTCTCCTTTGGACAAGCCGCCTTGGGTTCTGAGCAGAAGTCACCCAAACACTGTCAAACAGGATTATCCTGACATTAGACACACACTGGTTACAGGGCTGGCCTAAGGTCATGCAGCCATGGCCAAGATTAGGGATCACTCAGTGACTAAACTGGGATTAGGACTTCAGCCTGTCTAGCTCCTAATACCATGTTCTATCCAGCATGCTAATCTTCCTTATTGACTAGAGAGCAAAGAGGAGGAGGGGCCAAGATGCTTCTTCTTCTTCTTCATTTGAGATATCTCTTCAATGAGAAGCACAGCACATGTGGTTTTAACAACTACTACTGAAATCTGATGATGGCTCAGCGTTGGTAACTAAGAGTGAGAGACCACAGATGAATGTTGTGGCTGTTTCATCAGTATGTTCAGGATATATAGAAACTCAGAGGAAAGCCTCTAGCAGACGGGGGGGGGGGGGGGGGGGGGGGGGGGGGGGCCGGGGGGGCGGGGGGGGGGGGCGGGGGGGGGCCCGGCGCACGGTTCCCTTAGAGAGAGGCTTTACCCCAGGGGCTCTTTAGGGAAAGATTTGCCCATGTGAGCAGGCATGGATAATCATGACCCTCAAAGATGGAGGGAGACCTACATGGAAAAAAATATGGAGCCCTCAAAGAGAGCATAACAAATCCACTGAAGGAACTGAATTGCTTGTGTGGAAAAGTATGAATGTTGATTAAAGGACTTTGATGCTTTCTCTGATGAAGCTAGTGGGGGTAGGTAGGAGTGGCAGTGGTGGTAGAAAAAATGGAGAGTATTTTTTTTTTTTAGTGAGGCAATTGGGGTTAAGTGACTTGCTCAGGGTCACACAGCTAGTAAGTGTTAAGTGTCTGAGGCCACATTTGAACTCAGGTACTCCTCACTCCAGGGCCGGTGCTTTATCCACTGCGCCACCTAGCTGCCCAAGAGTATTCTTAAAACCAATCTCAAAATAAGAGCCCATAGTAGAACATGGCCTTGGCAATGATCTGCTCTACTGTTTTTTGTTTTTTTTTTTGTGGGGGGGGTGCTCGGCCCCTTTTTCTCTGTCCCTGCTTGGCTTCTCTTTACAAATCATCTGCTTTTGATTCTTTCCCACCCTTTTGGGACACCCTGGGAGTTGGGTACCACTGAGGAGAGCCAGCAGGTGTGAGGAAAAGGGAAGTTAACTGGGGTACAGAATTCTTTCTGTTAGCAAGATATAAGTTCAAAGACTGCCTCAGATAAACTAACTGGACACAGACCCTGGGCAAGTCTTCTAAACTCTATCTCTGTCTCCTCCTCTGTTTAAAAAAAAAAAAGCAGGTGGGAGTAATGATAGAATCTACCCTATAAGATTGTTGTGAGGAACAAATGAGATACTATAAGATGCTGTGCAAATCTTAAAAGTATGGTCTTGGGGCGGCTAGGTGGTACAGTGGATGAAGCACCGGCCCTGGATTCAGGAGTACCTGAGTTCAAATCGGGCCTTAGACACTTGACACTTACTAGTTGTGTGACCTTGGGCAAGTCACTTAACCCCCATTGCCCCCAAAACAAAACAAAAGTATGGTCTTAATTATGGTTTCACTGTCTAATGATACCTGTAATCATCATCATCATCATCGCCACTGTTGTTGTTAGCACCTATGAGAAGGAAATATTTCCTGGCACAGGGTGTCCATCTAACCAATCCTGGTGCATGGACCCTGCAAACCCCAGGGGAATTGCAGGGTTTGGGGGGCCCTAGTTTGCAAGGATTGGATGGATTAGGGGCTTGAAAGAAAAGGAGGAAAAAGATCTTGTTGAACCCGAAGAGCTTGCTGCAGCTCTGATTCTGAAATTTATGTGATCTGGAAGGATCCAAAAGGAGCAGAAGAATAGACCCCAAACTCCTTAGATACTGATCACATATCTGTATGACCATCTGCAAAAATATCCACTTTCCCCAAACTGAAAATGGAGATGGATGATTTGTAGAATTTCCAAAATAGCCTGGACCCTCGATTGTGACCTTATGAAGTTCTGCTCTTGTCTACAGGGAGCAGCCAGCAGAACCAGTATCCACAAAACAAATCCTCCAAGATGAGTCACAGGGTGCCATAATAAGTGATAAGGTAGGTACTGGGTGAGGTGGGTGGCCAGGGCCTTGCAACACAGTGCCAACACGGAGACAGGACCTAAAAAAATCCTGACTACAACTTTTAGGTTGTAGACTAAACATGAAAATTAATGCATCCTGGCTTCGGAGAAACCTGGGAAGACTTGTATGGCATGATGCAGGGAGAAATGAGAAGAATATCTAGGGTGTATATGACACACACGTACCATAACAACATTGTAAAGGGAAATAACTTTGAAAGCCTCAGGAACTGATCAATACAATGGGTCATTGAGTCTAGAGGACTGATGATGAAGCTTGAAACACACCTCCTGACATGGACACGAGGGACAGAATGAAACTTTTTAAAGGCGAATCATTTTGTTAGTTTATTTTGCTTGGTTATGCATTTTACTTTATTTTATTTTGGGGGGGTGGTTATGCATTTTAAACCAAGATTTTGTTTTTCCCTTTCCTTTAATTGGAAGGAAAAGTGGAAGGAGAGAAAAGAGATTTTTAGTCTTCAAAAAAATAAAAATAAAAATAAATGAATGTGTCCTACAGGGCATTGTTGATGGTTACTGTCTTGTAGAGTGATCAAAGTCCAATCAGTTAATTAGGTGTGCCTGTACCTTTCACCCCACTCCTTTCTTCACCAACTGAAGGGAATGACAGCACAAGCCTGGGAAATACACACCATAAAGTAGAATTGAATAGGAAGGTCTCTGTTCCTGAGATGGCTTTGAGGGGAGAAGGGAGAACTTCTTAACAATCATGGTAACAGAATGAGGTTCTACTGTATCTAAAAACTTTAAAGTTTGAAACAAGGAACCCAATTTGATTAGCAGGGCAATGAGAGGAGGGGGGAAAGTAAAGGAGTCAGAGTAGAGAGATCAGGAAGATTCAGTAAAGGAGAGGAAGATGTAGTGGAATGGGCACCTTATCTGGAGCCAGAAAAAAATCTGGGTTTAAATCCCGCCTCTTCTGTCTACTATCTGAAAAATCTTGGTGGGGGGAGGTATCATTTTTCTGGACCTTGGTTTTCCCCCCTATAAAATTAACGTGTTGAACCTTCAACTGGTAAATCCTGCACTTTTATGAATGAAAGGAAAGGAGCTGGGAGAGGGGGAAAGCAAGTGAAAAGGAGAAGGGGTAGAAAAAAAGCAGGGGAAGTCAGAGGTATTAAGGAGAAGATGTAAAAAGGAAAAGTAGACATGGAAGAAAGTGAAAAGTAAGGAATAAATGTAGGAAAAAATGAATGAATGGATGAACTAAATTCAATTTAATTGAACAAACCTTTATCCAACAGCTGTTATGTATAGTATATTGTGGTGGGAAGGGGAAGTTCAGATATGATGTATGAAAAGGGGTAGGTCCCCCCTACACATATACACACATACCCACCCATAGCATGATTGGGTATAGCAGAATGTGGGGGATCTTCCCTATAAGTGGTACAAGTCAGCTTCAGGTCTGTGGATTATGAACATCCCATTGGAGGCTGGAAATGTCTAGGCTCAACTCTTGTCTGCCTCAAGTTATGTGAGGGAAATCAAACTGGGTGGGGAGGTGTGTACAAGGATAAAGGGCTTTTTAAACTGGACCTTAAATAATGAATAGGATTTCAGTAGGCTTGAAGGGGAGAAGGAGGGAATTCTAAGCATAGGCAACAATTTGAGCAAAGGCATAATAGTGGGAAATTGAGGGATTCAGGAGAAAGAAGAGGAGCAGAGGGGACTCTAAATGATGATGCTAATGATGAGAGCTGGCATTTTACATATGTTATATCTCATGATCCCCCCAGATGAACTTCTTTTTAAAAAATATTTTGTTATCTGTATTTTCATCCTTTCTTTTGGAATCTTATCTTTTACTTTATACATTTAAAACCATGATTCTGAAAAAGCCCAGTAAACACTATAGATATTATTATCCCCATTAGTGTCAGAGACACTCATTCACTCCAAGCTTAGCACACTATCCACAGCTGTGGGCTGCCTCTGCAGGTAAACATTGCTACAACATTAAAAAGCACCTTTGAAATATAGGGTATCCCAAAAGTCCTAGTGCCATTTTTAGCTATTAAAGTTGTTATTAAGCTTTATGACCTTGGAGTTTTTTGTTTTTGTTTTTATTAAGCTTTAAATAGCTTAAAAAGAATGACTCTAAAGGTCTTCTCCATGTCGGAAAGAATGTTGGATTTGGCATCAGAGGACCTGACTTTTGGAGTAAAAAAATTTGGCTCTGCCCCTTATTCCCTGTGGGACCTTGGACATTCAGTGTCCTTGGCATTTGGTCATTAGTTGTTCTCCCTCTCCTCTGTGTCATCAGGGTGCTAAGTGGGGCAGTGAGGGAGGTGGGGTGGGTCTCAGTTTCCTCATATATAATATTTGGAGGTTGGATTAGATGACCTTTCTGGTGTTGTTTTTTTTTTTTTGTGGGGCTATGGGGGTTAAGTGACTTGCCCAGGGTCACACAGCTAGTAAGTGTCAAGTGTCTGAGGCCGGATTTGAACTCAGGTACTCCTGAATTCAAGGCTGGTGCTTTATCCACTGTGCCACGTAGCTGCCCCTTCTAGATGACCTTTCTAAAGTATCTTGTTGCTCCACACTCATGATCTGTGACCTACCATGGACATAGTGAGTCTTATCTCAGAGCCTGTAATAATATTTATTCTACCAAAAACACTCAACTGTCAGCAAACCAAATTACCACTTGGCCTCATTTGCATAGAATGATGCTTGTCTTATCAAGGTCATAGGTCAAAGGTAACACAAGCTATTTCATCATAGAGACTTTTGCTTCATCTTATAGTCCCCAATTAAGAAAAAGGTTGTAGTTCAAGGGTTTGTACAAAGGTCGGTTGTCAAGAACTCAGCATGCTGTTTCCCCTAAAAACAGTGTTAATTAATGACAGTTGGATTCCCAAGGTATGGAGGAAAAATTCACTTCAGTAGTAATAAAGGAAGCTTGTCTATACTAAAGGAACTTCAGAATGAGCATTGTTTCTACATGAAAACGTGCTCTCATTTCTATCACAGAATGACAGCCGCTCACCTTCCCTGATGGCTTCTCCCTGAATACACTTTCCCTGGGGAAGGCAGTTTGGGAGGAATGGAAAGTTCTCAAGAAGGAAATTGTGAAGACACAAAGAAAATGAATTCTGATGAGGAGGAAAGGGATAATTACTGAAAGAGAAGGATGCTACATAGGAGACTCAAGCTGCATACATAGCTCCCATTTAGGCCTCACTTGATAAGACTAATTAGCAGGTCATTGAGGCATATTGTCACCCTTGATACCTCTTATAAGGAATCTTGTTAAGTCTCCTTTGTGTGTGCTAGTTTCAAATGTTTGACCATCCTTTCCTCCTTCCTCTATGTCTCTGCTTCCTGTTCTTCCACTCTCCAACCTCACACTCTCTTCTCCCTCTTCAGTGATTTTTCCTGCCTTGGAAAGAGGCCCTCTTAATCTTCCTTGCTCTTGAGGATTTCCCTTGGGGATTAGCCCCAGTTTATCCTGTGACTAACTTGTTTGTACATGGCTGTTTGCACGTTGTCTTCCCCATTAGACTGTGAGTGCTTCAAGGGTTGGGACCATCTTTTGCCTCCCGTTGTATGCCTCCCATTGTATTCCCAGTGATTAGCTAGTTCCTGGCATGTTGTAGGTGCTTAATAAATGCTAATTGACTTGTTTTTATGTTTATGCCATTTACTTATTTTTCCAAGGCACAATTCTTTCCGTAATTGCCCAGAGAGTGAGAGTCATTCTGTCTCCTTACCTTCTCTTTTAGAGGAGAAATCAGCTTGTAATTTGCCCAAAGTGTGCACACTGCAAGATTGCCCCTGCCTTCCACCCTTGCTGAAAGCAAACATTTAGTCCTCAGTTACCTGCCAACGCGTGTGGTTAGCTCTCAGCTGCTTCCCATGGAATAAGTTGTTATAACGTGCCTGTTGACCTCACCTGTTTGCTTTATTCAAGGCTCAGTGGTTTACATTTCCAAAGTACTTCAAATTTGCTCTTCAGTCATATCAGACTCTTTAAGGCCCTGTTTGGTGGTTTTTTTTGGCAAAGATGCTTGGAATAATTTGTCATCTTCTCATCTGATAGATGAGGAAACTAAAACAAAGAGGATGAAGTGATTTGCCCACGGTCACATAGCTAGTAAATACCTGAGGCCAAATTTGAACTCACGAAGATGAATTTTTCTGACTCCAGGCCCAGCATTCTATCCACTCCACCACCTAGCTACCCTTCAAAGACAGCATGGTGTAGTAAAAAAGCATTGGATTTGGAATCAGAGGACCCAAGTTTGAATCCTGACTGATATGTACTAGAACATGGGCAAACTACATAAACTTGCTGGGGCTCAGTTTACTCAGCTGTAGTAGAAGAGGCTTGGATTAGATAATCTTGAGAGGCCCTTGTAGCCCTGGATTCCATGATTCTATCATTTAGTTTACAAAATATTTGCCTCAGAACAACCCTGTTAAGTATATAAGGCAAGTATTATTATCCATAGGTTTGCATAGCATGGAAAATGGGATGCTTCAAGGCACAGAAGTGAATGAAAGGATATTCCTCTGGGGTGATTTGTGACACTGGGAATAATAGAAACATCTGGTTTGGGTGATACTGATGTTGCTTAGAAAGTTTTTTTTAACATTTGTAAATAAAATTTTATTGTATTAAAAAATCTAAAAGCCCCTTTTAGCTCTAAGGGGGTACAAAAGCCAGCAGGTGGGCAAGATTTGAGTATCTGGCCATAGTTTATAGATAACTTGGATGGAGATTTGGGAGATCCAGATAGTGGGAAGGGGGCTGGTGCATTCTGAGCTAAACTAACTTTTTGTACATTGTGGTGAGGAGGGCATGTGATTAGAATAAGTAGTATAAGGTAGCCAATGGAGTGTTTAGGTGTGGAAGACCTGGGTGCAAATCCTGACTTGGGGCAGGAGAGACTTATTGAGACTGGGAGGGCATGGCAGCCTCAGCATCTTTGGCATTTGGCCATTGGTTATTCTTCTCCCTCTGCTCCCCTTCTAATCATCAGGATGCTAAGTGGGGCAGTGAGGCAGGGTGGGCTTCTCAGGGATGTCTGTGCCAGTTGAGAGTTATTACCCATGCCACATTATAGCCCTCAAGTAGAAGACATAAGAAGTGACCATGAGAACCCATGGTCAGGTCCAGCATGGAACTGCTTTTCTGAAGGGTCCCAGCTGAGCTTACTCCTAACTTCCCATCCCTAGAGAATGAGGGGGTCTGGCTTTGAGCACGTGCCACTTGACAGATGGGAACCTAAGACCCAGAGAGGTTAATTGACTTGCCCACAGTCATTGGGCTACTAAGTAGCAGAACTAGGAATCAAACGAGGGCCATCTTACTCTTAAGTCCAGCCTTTTTTTCAGTACACCAAAGGCAGTAACATCTAAAGCCCCTCCCAGCCCTACATGTCTATCATTCTGTGATTCTCATGGAGGAATGGCTTGCTGTCCAATGTGGAGAGATGTCACAGCTGATGCTATCAGCCCTGCCTCTATGGAGATCAGCCTCCATGTGCCAGGAAACAGCAGGCTCTGCCAATGACGCTTGGTCCCTCTCTTTACACCAAGAGCAGAAAGTTGGGGATCTTGAATAGCACAGTGATAGCACATTAGTCACTCTTGTACCTGGGTTCCACCCCACCCCAAAATGCTCAGTGGAATCTGGGGAGATTTGAAATACATTATTAATCATTCTTTTTTCTTAAATTCTGACTCTACTTTTTTATTTAATCTAAAAAAGAAGGGGGAAAACATTACTAATAAAAAAGTTTCCCATTAGCGCATCCCCCCTCCCCTCGCCCCATCAATGGCTTTGTTTCAGAAAGCAACAGCCAAGGGGTAGTGTAGTGATTAAATGACCTACAGTACTTGGAGTAAGGATGATCTGGGTTTGAACTCTGCCTCTGTCACTTACTAGCTGTGGGAACTTGAACAAATCATTTCATTGCTCTCAACTTCAGTTTCTTCATCTATAAAATGGAGATAATAAAAGTACCTACCTCACAGGATGTCTGTGAGGCTCAAATGAAATAACATCTTATAAAGCACTTGACAAACCTTTAAGCACAACACAAATGCTAGCAATTATTACATGAAACCTCATTGCTTGATGGGAAAATTAGAAAGTGTTTTATGTTATTAGAGATATTTAAGCAATGCCTTAAGTATTATTATATCACTCTTCAGCTCCTTGGTTTATTAAAACTCTTTTCATATTGTACTAGAGTATTTGCTTCAGTTAAGTGGATTTCTTCTGATTGGAGATTTACCCAAAAAAAGAGTACTTAGAATTGTGAGAGGTGCATTAGTGACCCAAAGTCACAACCCTTCTCCAAGATTAACTAAGAGCCCTGGGTTAATCTCCCTTTTCTGGATTGTTCTTATTGGGTCTCTTTATGCTAAGTCTCGAAGGCATGTTGCCAGGCCAGAGGACCGTTCCCCAATGCCACACCGACTGTAGTGTAGTCAGCTTACAGGAACACTCAGTTTCACTTTACTCAAGTCATTAACTGTGTCTATGGATCCCCAAATGACAATTAAGATTTCCTGAAACTTCTTATCATTGCTAGCAAAATGAATACATTTATTCAACTTGGCTAAAAATAACATTTCCAACATAGCAACGATGATCTTTCTAGACATCTTCAAGGACGGCAGAGTAGTCTCTTGAAGTAATAATCAAGGTCACATCCATTTTAGAAGGTGTGAAAATATACAAAATAGGCCAGGATTTTTTTTTTCTGGTCTGGACCAAGCAAGCACCTGCCACCTTCTTTGGTCCTTGCTTGGAAGATGCTAGAGCAGGGGTTCTTAATCTTTTGGGTGTGTCATAGATTCCTTTAGCATTCTGGAAGGCCTATGGATGCCTTCTAGGAATAACATTTAAAAATATATCAAATAAGCACATAGGATTCCAAAGTAATCCAATCATATTGAAATACAGTTATCAAGGGGGCAGCTAGGTGGTACAGTGGATAAAGCACCGGCCCTGGATTCAGGAGGACCTGAGTTCAAATCCAGCCTCAGACTCTTGACACTTACTAGTTGTGGGACCCTGGGCAAGTTACTTAACCCTCATTGCTCCGCCAAAACCAAACCCAAAACCAAAACCAAATACAGTTATCAAGATATTAAGAACAACAACAACAACAAATTCATAGACTTCCCACTTTCCCAGGCTAAGAACCTCCCACTCCTAGAGGCAGTGTACTGGAGTGGATAGATGGCTGGAGTCCCAGAAGGAGTTGGGTTCAAATCCTTTCTCCAGACACCTACCTGTGTGGTAGTGGGCAATTAAATGAACTTTTCTGTTCCTTGGTTTCAGCATCCATAAAATGGAGATGATAATGGCACCTCACTCACCTACTAGCTGTGTGATACTGGACAATGCACCCAAGCTTTCTGTGCCTCAGTTTCTGTCACTTATAAATGGGCGTGACTATAGTGACTCCTTCATGGGGCTGTTGTGAGGCTCAAAAAGGTAAACTTTACAAACCTTAAAGAGCTATAAAGCATCCGTTTTTATTATCTTCTGCTCGGACAGGCCTCACATTGATGTGGAAAATTGAGTTTTCCAAAGCACTTAACGTACATCATCTCATCTGAGCCTCACAGCAGTCCTGTGAAGTAGGTACTATCATTATTGTGCCCACTTTACAGAGAAGGAAGAAACTGAAGGTCAGGGAAGCACAGAGGGCCCTGACCTGGCTGACAGATCCTGCCTTTATTTACAAAGAAAGCAAAGAAAGGTCTCCTTCCTCTTCATCCATAACAATAGTGCACTGAGTGCTCAGCAGTCACACACAAGTCTGTTTCCATCCTTAGCTCACATTATAATAGATCAACAGAAGAAAAGGGATACAACTCCTTCATACTTCTTTTTAAAAATTATTTTCCTTTTAGAATGGACAAATTCAGGGTCTCTTGTCTGATCTTTTGTTTGATTGAAAGAGGTAGGTGGCCCTTCTCAAAGCTTTTCTCTTTTTTTCCCCTCAAAGCTTTTCAAAGGAGGTTATAGTTGCCTTCAGTGAAAGGTCAGGGAGTTTTTGTTGTGTTCTCAATCAGGTCGACATCATTAAATGCCTACTATGTACCAGGCACTGAATTAAGTACAGAGGACACAAAAGAGGCAAAAATAGCCCCTGCCCTCAAGAGGCTTACAATCTAATGGTGGAGACAACATGCAAAAGAATATGTATAAAGCAAGCTTTATCCAGGATAGATAGCAAATGATTAACAGAGAGAAGGCATTGGAATTAAGAGGGGTTGGGGAAGGCTTCCTGTAGGAGGTTGGATTTTGGTACAGGAGTGGAAGGAATAGAGCTGAATGTAACACTCAACCATTGGGCTGCTTTTCTGGGAAGCTTATTCCTACTTTTCAGTTGATACCAATAGGATAACTACAGAAGCAGAGAAAGAGGCGACTTGGGATAGTAAGTACCACGGAGAGTTCATGGGGTGGCGGCAAAAAGCAAGAAAGGGCAGAGATGAGGGAAGGAGGGCAGTGAAGGGAGGCTGTCAAGGGGTTAGAGAAAAGGACTAGAATGAGGAAGAAAGAAGCTTTTGCTCACCCTTCACAGCCCCACTCCCCCATGACAGAAGGTGTCACTACTTAATGCCTCCTTTTTCTTTAATCTGTCAGCAAATACTGGCCTTGGGCTGGTCATTCTTTGCTCTAAGCCTCAGTTCTTTCTTTATTAAATAGAGATAATAGTATTGGCATTAACTCCCCTCCCCCATTTTTTTATGCGGAACCTATTTTGTAGACCTTAAAATGCTAGGTGAAAATGGATTATTCCCATTTTAGGGATGAGGAAATTAAGGTCTAGAGAAGCATTCATGTTTACTCTTGGTGTGCTAGCCTGGGAACCTAAGCATCAATTATAACATTGTTTTTATGGGAAAATGTTTTGAATTCTAAAGTGCCAAACTATTTGACCATAAGGATAAAGGACTAGACTGGCAATTTCATTGGTATAAGGAACCCCCAGGGGAGGAAATTTACTCTACTAAAAAAAGGTCAACATCCTCTCTATTATGTAGAGTTTTAGAATATGGAGTCTTAGAGTCTAGAACATGGAGAAGTTATGTGACTTGTCTAGGGTCACAAAGCCCATATGTGTCAGAGAATGGACTTGAATCCAGGACTATCCTGGTGTCTAAGCCATCTGTATACATGCTACACCAGCCTGCCCTAGAACACAGAGTGTTGGTAAACTGGGAATTGTTAAATAAAGGAGTTATTACTTCTTTATCCAAGTTAGGAAGAACAGGAGTGCTTGGATAATTGAAATCCACTGATAATCCCAAGGCTTCATGTTAGCTAATGCCTTCAATCCTCTCCAAACAAAGCTTTCCCCAGAGTTAACAAGAGCCCTCCTCTCCTTCTGCCCACTAACTCTAGCTGAAGAAGGTAAGCATACATCAGAAAAGAGATGGAGAAAGGGCCTGGGAAATCTATAGACAAGAATAATCAGTATTCGGGTAACTGAGAATTAATTGTGTCTTCAAAAGTTCAAAGGACCAAGTCTAAAAGAGGAAATTCTTTCATTTTCCTGCAATGTTAAGCAGAGGCCTCAGGCAGCTTATAGCACCTAATTCAATTGACCAAACATTAATTAATATACTACTATATACAAGGCACAGTGTTCAGCTGCTAGAGATATGAAGGTGAAAAATGACAGTACCTGCCCTCAAGGAAGTTACCATCTATTGGGGGCAGGCATAACACATCCACAAATAATTCCTCACCTGTAAAATGAGAAGGTTGAATGAGATGATTTTAAGGGTCCTTCCAACTGTAAGCCTAGATTAGTTTCTTTTAGCTCTAAACCTAGGAAGATTATATTGGCAATTATGTAAAGGACAGATTAGTGAAGGGAGAGGCTAATGAAAAGGAGCCCTCTTTGGAATCTTAAACCAAGCTAAGGGCCTCAATTAGGTTGGGGACAGCACAGGTAGAGAGGAGGAAATGAATGGAGGAGATATCTCGGAGGTAGAATTGAAAGGAGTTGGCAATTGATTGAATTGAGGGAGTGATGGAGAGGGAAGAAGCCAAGCTTTCAAGTTTGGATACCTGATTGGAGGATATATTAGTTGAGCTTGAGATGCCAGGAAAGGTAGAAAGGTACCTGGATGATGCAGAGATGAAGGGAGAGTATATTCAAGTCATACTGGATGGTTGTAGTTGTTCCCCAAGGTCCCATCATAGACCTTTCTCTTGTCCCTCTATCTTCTCTTGGTAATCTTGTCAGTTCCCATGAGTTTCATTATCATCTCTATGCATAGGATTCACAGAGAGGAGTATATGTAGCCCTACATCCAAAACAACTTATATTTCCTCCCAAACCCTCCCCTCTTCCAAATTTGCCTGCCTCTATTGAAGGCACCACCATCGTTCCAGTCTTCGAGGTTCAAAACCTCCATATTATCTGACTCTCTCTGACCTGATGTGTTCAGGCAGCCGCCAAATCTGCTCTTTCATCTAACCCTTTCTCTCTGCTCACACAGATACCACCTTAATTTAATCCCTCATTCCATCACTCCTAGATTATTGCAACAGCCTTTTAGCTAATGTCCCTACCTCAAATATATCCCTACTCCAGCTCATCCTACATGCTTGTCAAAGTCATTTTTTAAGGACCGATGTCACCATGTGACTCCCATTTATATTCAACTCTAGGTAGCTTCCTATTATCTTTAGGATAAAACATAAACCCCATCTATTTATTTATTTGTTTATTTATTTTTGCAGGGCAATGGGGGTTAAGTGACTTGCCCAGGGTCACACAGCTAGTAAGCATCAAGTGTCTGAGGTCGGATTTGAACTCAGGTCCTCCTGAATCCTAGGCTGGTGCTTTATCCACTGTGCCATCTAGCTGCCCCCCCCCACCATTTATTTTTTAAAGCCTTACGCAGATTGCCCTCAGCCTATCTTTTCTTTCTTTTTACACACCCCTCTGCCTCTGCATTGTCCATCTCCTTTGTCTGGAATGTACCCTCACCTTCCCCCTACCCGTTAGACTCCCCTTCTTTCTTTAAGACTCTCCTCAGGTTCCATCTTCTTCATGAAGCCTTTCTTTGGGCACCCCTTAACTGCTGGTGCCTTTACTCTCAAACTACTTTGTTTTTAAGTACTTTTTATAGGCTTTTGTTAAATTACTATTTATGCTGTGTATATTTGTACATGTACCTTTCTCCCCCAATTGAATATAAGCTCCTTGTGAGTAGAGATTGCATTGTACCAAGATCCCCAATGCCCAGCACAGTGTCTGGCACATAATTATGATTAATAAATACTTGCTAAATTTGGAATTATGCCCAAAGGGCTATAAAGCTGTGTATACCCTTTGATCCAGCAATACCACTATTGGATCTTTTCCCCAAAGAGATCATAAAAAGGGAAAAGGACCCATATGCACAAAAACATTTATAGCTGCTCTTTTTGTGGTGGCAAGGAATTGGAAATTGAGGGGTTGCCCATCAATTGGGGAATGGCTGAACAAGTTGTGGTATATGAATGTAATGGAATACTATTGTGCTGTAAGAAATGATGAACAGGAGGAGTTCAGAGAAACCTGGAAGGACTTGCATGAGCTGATGCTGAGTGAGATGAGCAGAACCAGGAGAACACTATACATAGTATCATCAACATTGTATGTTGATCAACTGAAATAGACTTGATTCTTCTCAGCAATACAATGGTACAGGATAGTTCCAAAGGACTCATGATGGAAAATGCTCTCCAAATCCAGAAAAAAAAGAACTGTGGAATATGGATTGAACCATACTATTTTTTTGTTTTTGGTGGTGTTGTTTTTCTTTTTTTCTCTTTTGTTGTTGTTTTTCTTTTTTGAGGTTTTTCCTTTTTGCTCTGATTCTTCTTTCACAGTATGACTAATGCAGAAATATGTTTAATGTGATTGTACATATATAACCTATATCAGATTACTTGCTGTTATGGGGAGGGGGAAAATTTGAAACTAGAAATCTTATAAAAACAAATGTTGAAAACTATCTCTACATGTAACTGGAAAATAGTAAAATACTTTAATAATTAAAAATAAAATAAAATGTATAAAATTTAAAAAAATAAAGTAAGTTGAGGGGCAGCTAGGTGGCACAGTAGATAAAGCACTGTCCCTAGATTCAGAACCACCTGAGTTCAAATTTGGCCTCAGACACTTGACACTTACTAGCTGTGTGACTCTGGGCCAATCACTTAACCCTTACTGCCCCAAAAATAAATAAAAAAAAAATAAAGTAAGTTGAAATCTAAAAAAAAAAATACTTGCTAATTGATTGGTTGGGGATGTAGGACCGGAAATTAAGAGAAACACTGTGTTAGTCATAGAGATTTGGGAGACATCTATATAGAGATGATTACTGAGCCAAGGACAGAGGATGAGTTCAGTAACAAGAGCTTACAGAGAAGAGAAGGCTACCCAGGACAGAGTTTTGGACAACATCTAATAATATATGTCTTCTGTCTGATCACTAAAAGTCATTTCAAGAGACTGGGGCCTGTGGCTCCTACATTATATCTGAGATCTATTCTTTTTTTTTTAATTTTATTTTATTTTACATATAAGGTATTTTATTTTTTCTGTTACATGTAAAGATAGTTCTCAACTTTTGTTTATACAAGCTTTACAATTTCAGATTTTTCTCCCTCCGTCCCCTCCCTCCCCCCTTCCCTAGACAGCAGGTAATCTGATATAGGTTATATCTATATATCTATATACCTATAGATATAGATATATCTATACACACATATATATACACATAATAACATTAATCCTATTTCTGCATTAGTCCTGTTATAAGAGAAAAAATCAGAGCAATGATGAAAAACCTCAAAATAGAAAAAACCCCAACAGCACCAAAAACAAAAGAAATAGTATGGTTCATTCAGCATCTATACTCCACAGTTCTTTTTTTTTTTTCTTGGATTTGGAGATCCTCTTCTATCATGAGTTCCCTGGAACTCTTCTGTGCCATTGCATTGGTGAGAAGAATATAGTCCATCACAGTAGATCAACACTCTGAGATCTATTCTTAAGTTCTAATAGAGGTCAGGGGGTGGACGATTCTGGTCTCTAAGTCAGAATGAAGGGTGTGTATGATTGGAAAAGAGGTTAGTGGGAATGAGAAACAAGAGGAAGAGAGAGACAATGGGACCCCTGAGATAGATAGTAAAAGAGCCTCCTGTACATTGAGTGAATCATCTATGAAAAATTTACAGATGCCGGCTCTACCATGTAACATCTACGTGACCCTGGGCAGGTCACTTCCCTCCTCTGGGATTCATTTTTCTCCTTTATAAAATGAGAATGTTGGACTCAATGATCCCCAAAGCCCTCTTTAGCTCTTAATCTATGATCTCATGACATGGGAAAGAATTGCACAGGAAAGGCATGGAGAGATTGCTATCCATAAGGCAGAGAGAGAACCTGTGTAAATGAGATCACAGTACGGTTGCATAATTGTGAGGTTTGGAGTCAGGGACTTTGGGTTCAAATTCTGGCTCCGCCTCTTACTACCTGAGTGACCTTGGGCCCATGAATCAACCTTTCTAGGCCTCAATTTCCTCATCTATAAATTGAGGGAGTTGGCCAAGATGGCTTCTCAGGTTATTTCCAGCTCTGAAACTGATCAATCAATCTACAAGGGTTTATGAAGCACCTATTATGTGTCAAGCACTAGACTAAGTGCTGGTAATATAAATAACGAAGCAACCTCAAGGTACATACACTCAATTAGGTACATCTAAGTAAGCAACAGAGTGAGGCTAATTAACTTCAGGCTTTTCTTGACAGTCAGTTCCAATAAACTACTTTTTCTAGGAAGGAAAACCATAAATATATCCTAATGAATTGAATCTCTATTAGTATATATATATATATATATATATATATATACACACACACACACACACACACACACACACACACACACACACACAGAGGCAGTGTGCTTTAGTGGACAGAGAGCTGTCCTTAGACCCTGGAAGACCTGAGTTCATGACCTACTGTAGCGGCTTTCTTTTTGGCCAGAATGTGATGTTCATCTATTTAAAATATATCTACTGGGGCAGCTAGGTGGCACAGTGGATAAAGCACCGGCCCTGGATTCAGGAGTACCTGAGTTCAAATCTGGCCTCAGACAATTGACACTTACTAGCTGTGTGACCCTGGGCAAGTCACTTCACCCCCATTGCCCCGCAAAAAAAAAAAAAGAAAAAATGTATCTACTAATGAAGGGCAGCTACAGGGCACAGTGGATAGAGTGCCAGGTCTGGAGTCAGGAAGATCTGAGCTTAAATCCAGCCTCAGACACTTATTAGCTGTGTGACCCTGTTTGCCTCAGTTTCCTCATCTGTAAAATGAGCTGGAGAAGGAAATGGAAAACTACCCCAGTATCTTTGCCAAGAAAACCCCAAATGGGGCCATGAAGAGTCAGACACAACTGAAATAACTGAACAACAATCTCTTAATGAGAAATAAAATGGTGTAGTTGACAGAGAGCTAGCCTGCACATCAGGAAGACCTTGGTTTAAGCCCTGTGTGACCCCAGTCAAGTCACTGAACCTCTCTAAGATCACAAGTTGCAGAAGAGGCACTGACTTGCATTGGTTGAGGGAATTTCTTCATCTGGGAGTTCTTCATGCCAATGAAATGATAGGTAGGTCCAGTCCCTATTGCCCACTCTGGAAGATGACCCAGCTCTGCCACTAACTAGATACGGCATGAGGCAAGTCATGAAAAATCTTCATTCCTATCCCCAATTTATCCTGTATGTATCATAATTGTACACACTTGTTTTTATGTTGTCTCCCCCATTAGACTGTGAGCTTCTTGAAAACTGAAACTGTCTTTTGCCTTTCTTTGTATTCCCAGAACTTAGCACAGTGACTTACATTAGTAGGTGCTTAATTAATGCCTGTTGATCTGACTCACATTGAGCCCCATTTTTTTCATCTGTAATTTGTGGGGCTGAATTAGATGTCCTTTGAAGTAGATTATACCTCACAAGTTTTTACTATAGTATGGGGGTCACATGGGTCTACTGCCTCATGTCTTTAGTCCTGGGGCTTACTGCTTCATTGCCTATACCACCAGATGTACATCTAAGGCAATACTGCTCCTTACCTTTGCTGAAGTTGTTTAGTTTTTGGACTCCCCTCCACCCCCAAGTTAGTCTCCGTGGTGTTTAATACCTTATCTAGAATAAATAACAGGAAAAATTTTCAGGGGGGAGGGGGATGGAGCACAAACAAGAGCTTCTGAGGACAAAAGACTGGAACCGGAGTAGGGGAGGCATGTGTTTGAATCCTGCCTCAGTGACCCTGGGCAAATTACAACTTCACTCAGCCCCAGTTTCCTTATATAGACCATACAAAGATAACCATCCTTGTGCCTACAGAGGAAGAGCATCTATAGTAATTACCTCCCAGAGGTGTTGAGACTTAAATGACATAATATATGTAAAGCCCTTTACATACCTCAAATTAATGTGTAAAGGTCAATTATTATAGTTACTATCCTAATTTTTCTTTATTGGGAGTAGAGAGAGGCTCTTGTGGGAAAAGATCACTGGATTTAGAGTCAGAAAAATTGGGTTTGAATCTTGAGTCTGTCATTTATTACTAGAGACCAGATAAGTGACTTGAACTCTATGGGCCTCAGTTTCCTTTTCTGTAAAGTGAAGGGATTAGACCAGATGGTCTTGAAATTCAAAATCTCACAAGTAATGAACAGAATGCAGAAGAGGTTTGAGGATGATGGGTAGTGGGGAGGGGGTGAAACAAAACAAGGGGAAAGGAGAGTGAGAGAGTAGAGAGTACAGTAGAGAGCAGGAAGGTTGTTTGGTCTGGAGTTACTAATTTGCCAGCCAAAATTGCCTTTCGTGACATTTTGAAGTGGCCTTTTCTAAGATGGAGTAGGAAGCTTGGATTTAATTGCATCCTCACCAATGATCCTATCAAAACCTGCTACTCCCAGACTCCAAATTACCTCCTATCACTCCTAAATGTAGATTTCCCCTGGCCTCTGCCTCTTTTGTTGTCGACTGTAGCTCAGCCTATCCTGATGGGATCCTGTTAAGGCCAGCAGTATCCCATTGCTTCTGTAGCCCCAATCGCCTGCATTTATTTTTTCTCTCACATAAATGCTGAAATTGGCTCCCTTTCATTTCTTCCCCCTCCCCTGTCATGTTTGTAGGCCTGCAGAATGGGAGCCTAATCCCTGGGTCATTGGTGCTAATTGTCTGGAGCACTTTAGAAAAAGTCTGTTTGAATCTGAGCATTTAGAGAGAAAGTGGAGAAACGTTGACTTTAGGAAAGAGCAATCAATGTAAAATATTCATGACTTTTTTCTCTCTTAATCAAAATCAGTAACCCTTCCTCCTGACAAGGAGACTCCATGAAATTTTGATACAACCTCCTTACACACACACACACACACACACACACACACACACACACACACACACCTCTCTTCAAAAGAAAGAAAACAAAGTTAGGGTGCATATAGGGGTGTACTGGTAAATGTTTAACAATCTATATCTGAAAAAAAAGCCTACAGGACACACTCATATTTAATCAACATAGTATTTTCTCCATCACTTTCTTTAGCCTAGAGCAGACCATTGACAAAACAATAAATAAAGTCTTGATTCGTAGCATTTGATGACCTCTGAAGTGTAAATGCTTACACTGAAATTTCAACAATTGGGCTCCAGCACATGACTAGGTTCAAAATCACCAAATCAAAGAATATCAGTGAAAGAAGGACCTCGGCATAGACTGGGAATACCAGTGAGCTGAGGCCAAGCAGAAACAAGAGAACAATTTATACAATCCTATGAGAGTAACTGCTTTAAAGACTTCAGGATTGTCCTCAATGCAACAATAACCTCCCCAAATTGAGGATGAAACATGCTGCTCACATACTGACAGAGATGCTGCAAACTTAAAAGGCAGAGACACACATGTCTTTTCAGATACAGTCAATATGGGAATTTGTTTTGCTGGACTATGCATGACTGTAACAAAAATAATCAAAGAGGATAGGGTCCTTGTGGCCCTTTTATTCAACAGCTACCTTTAAAAAGAGCTTCCTGGAGAGCACTCTCTACTGGTGGTCATCCAGTCTTCTTTTTTTTTCCAATATTTAAGCTTTTTTAATGAGTTTCAAATTCTTTTCTTCCCTCAAGCCCCTCCCCCACACCTTGAGAAGGTAAGCAATAGGATATCCATTATACATGTGAAATCATGCAAAACATATGTCCATTGCAAAAAAAAAAAAAGAAAGTAAAAAAATTATACTTCAGTTTGTACTCAGAATTCCAGAAGTCATCAGTTTTCTTTCTGGAGGTAGATAGCATTTTTCTGCACATATAAATCTTGACCTGAAGCTCTCCAAGGAGAGGGGGAGCCCAAGACCTCTCAGGCAGCCTGTTTCTCTTGTAGACAGCCCTCACTGGAATGAAGTTTTTCCTGATATCAAACCTAAATCTGCCCCTCTCCAACTTCTACCCATTGCTCCTTGTTCTGCCCTTGGAAGCCAAGTAGAACAAGTTGAAATCCTCTTTCATATGACAGCTGTTCATTGGAAGACAGCTGTCACATCTTCCCTCATCCGCCAAGCTTCAATTCCCCAGGCTGAACGGTCTCACTTTCTTCTCTGATCCTCAGGGAGGCACCCTGCTGAGGCCCATCAGAATCCTAGTTGTCTTATTCTGGATGACCTCCAGTTTATCAATGTTCTTCCTAAAATGTGGTGGCCAGGACTGAACCTGATATCCCAGATACGGTTTGACCAGGGCAGACAGTAGCAGAATTCTCACCTCCTTGTTCCTGGAGGTTCTTTCTCTCGATGCAACTGGAAACTAAGTTAGCTTTTTGGTCTGCCATCTCATCCTCTTGATTCACATTGAACTTACAGTCCACTAAAATCCCCAGACATTTTGCAGCTGAACTGTGGTTCAGCCACAATTCCCCATGCCATGCTGACAATGGTGTAAGATTTTAGATCTATTCTTAGTTTACTTAGTCCAATGTCCTAGCCTGTCAGGATTCCCCCCCCCCCAATTCTGACTAACCATCTTGTTAGCTATCCTGCCTATTCTTGTGTCCTCTGCAAATCTGAAAGGTAAAGCCCCTCTGTCTTTATCTAACCCTTAGTAATTTTGTTCAACAATACAAAGCCCGGGACAGATACCTGATGTACCAAGATATTCTGCTTGGTGACCTCCTCCCAAATGGACATCCAGCCATTATTAACTATTCCTTCTACCTGTCCATTTAACCAGTTCCAGGGGTTCCCAGTTAATAGTCTTCACTTACACAGTACATTTTATCCCAGAGGTTGAATAGTAACACAGAGGAAGCTGGGTGGTAAAATGCATAGAGTATGGGACTTGGAGTCAAGAAGACCTGAGTTCAGATTCTGACTTACACACTAGCTGTGTAATCCTGGACAAGTCACTTAACTTTTCTGTGCCTTAGTTTTCTCATTTGTGAAATGGGGATAATAATAGCAATTGAAATAGAATAAGCCTGCCTTGTAGGGTTGTTGTAAGGGGAAAAAATGAGATAACATGTAAAGCACTTTGCCAATATTAAAGCTCTCTATGAAAGTTAGCTCTTATTATTAATATTCCCTCCATACACATTTTAGAACCATATCCACTTCCCCCCCTTTCCCCTCACTCAATTTAGCAGTTTTGCTTTGCAGACAACCCATTGGGATCCCAAACCAACTGGAAGCATCCTTAAGATGCAATTGTTTGAGTATATTCTGAGTTTTTAAAAGTTCATGTTTTCTGAGAAAAGTAGAAAGTTAATGGGAAAACGCATAAGTTCTGGAGCCAGAGGACCTGGAATCAAATCCTGGTTCTGCCCCTTGCAAGTCATGTCCTTCCCTGAGCCTGACATTCCTCCTATGTGAAATGAGTGGGTGAGACTCTAAAATTGTGTGATTCTATAAGGAGACTGTAATACATGTCTTAGGGTACTTTGGTAAGACTGTCCAGGAACATAATGATGAGAGCTGACATTTATAGATTTAAAGTTTTCAGTGTCATATATATATATATATATATATATATATGTATGTGTGTGTGTATTTATATAAATAACATATATACATGTATAGATGTATTTATATAAATATATATGTATGTGTGTGTGTGTGTGTGTGTGTGTGTGTGTGTGTGTGTGTGTGTGTATGATGCCATTTGGTCTTCCCAGCAACCTCATGAGGCAGGTATTCCAGGCATTATTATGCCCATTTTACTGAAACATCTGAAAGCTCTGGGTTTTTGTCAGCCTTGGGAATGACATCTACTAATATAGATTCAAGCTATTTGTGACAGCATTTAGATAGTAATTTAAGGCTTACAATCAATCAACAAACATTTATTAAACCTTTCCCATGTGCCAGGCATGGTGCTAAGGTCTGGGGATACAAAAAGAGGTAAGATGTTCCTTACCCTCAATGAACTTCCAATCTAGTGGGGGAAGCAATATACAAACAAATATATACAAAGCAAGCTATCTACAGGAAAAAAGGGGATAATTAAGAGGGAAGACAACAGAATGAAGAGGGGTTGCAGAAAGCTTCCAGTGGAAGATGAGACTTTAGATAAAGCGCTTGACAAATGTTGCTTATCCTCACCGGCAGATAGGTGCCATTGTTCTCCTCATCTAACACATGAGGGTAGTGAGGCAGGTTAATGATGTGGGAAGGGTCACAAAGCTAATACGGCAGAAGCAGTCCTAGGAACCCACACCTTCCTGACTCCTGGCACAGGATTTTATCTACTGCACCGAACTGCCCAATTATTGCCATTTTATTAGCGAATGAAATGGAGACTCAGAGAATTGCCCATGATGCTTCATCAATTCAGTGGAAGCCATAGAATTGAACTAGCTACGTTGCCTCCCAGTTCATGTTTTACTATACAACAATTAGCATTTTCCATTCTTCATGTTACTGTTTATTTTATAAAGTTAGAGGTTAAAAACCTTTTTTCTTCTAGTAAGTATCATCTTTTAGATATCATTAAGAAACCCAACAAATTAATAAACCATATGTTGTTCTTCCAATTCCTCTCCCTGTTTTATTGGGATGCAATGTGGTATGGAAAGAACATTCATTATAGGGTCAGAGGGCCTGGATTCAAATCTCACCTTTAATGTTTTCTGTTTATATGACTTATGACTTTGGGCTAGTCACTTATGTTTCCAGGGCCTCAGTTTCCTCATCTGTTAAATTAGCAGGCTGGACTAGATGGCCTCTAAGCTTCCTTTTAGTTCTAAATCTATGATTCTATGTGAACTTTTGCCTTTATGTAAGTGGGAGTAGTAATTCCTTACTCTAGTCTACTTCTCTAACAAAAAAAAATACTACACTTATGATTTATATTTCTCTTTCACTTTCCTAAGAAATCAGTAGGGGTATTAGCATTTTCAGTGGTGTGGTACTGCCACTTAGTATTCAGAATATCCCTCACTCTTCTCCCCTAAGTATTCATTCCCTTTCCCACAAGAGTGGCACCCTGGTCTGCATATGAAACATGAAAAAGCTTGACAAGTGCTTTCAAAATTACTCAGCAGGAGAGAGGGAGAGACAGAGACAGACAGACAGAGAGACAGACAAAGAGACAGAGACAGAAAGAAATTACCTGCTCTTAGGACTTTATAATCTGTGGAATTTACATGTTTTTGGGCCCCCCCCCCCATCCTGTATTCCCTACCTGTATCATCTGTTAAGGAAATGTTGGTAAAGGTGCTATCCTCGTCCACTGTGCAAGAGCCGTTCATCTTGCTTCAATGTTCAATCCAGTAGATGGAGGAAATGGGAGAAAGGGAGATAGTTATCCCCCTCATACTCAGTGTCCATGTGACACTACTTGTTAAATCATTAATGAGGGAGTGGACCTAGCAACCTGGCGCTACCTGATCCTCCCAGTAACCGCCAGGCCTCTGGCCTCAGCATTGAGTCCCATGAAAGTTGTCAAAGTACAGAGTTAAAGAGTTACCGGGACACACCAGAGAGGTGCCGAGCAAATGCAAGTATGTGGCAGAGGGGCTGGGTCCCAAAGATTGATTCCTGAATTAATCAATAATCCTATAAATGTCTTCTGTGCACCAGGCACTGGGGAGTCAAAGACACATGAAGGTGCTGGGGCTGCAAACGTGTGAAGGGGTGAAGTGGAATAATCTCTGTCTTCAAGAGCTCACATTCCATGGAAGACATATTGTGGATGAGCTATGTGGATACATGCAGAATGCAGTTTTCAAAAGTACAAGGCAGTTTGGGGAGGGAAGAAACCAGCAACTGGGCAGGAAGACGGATTAGGAAAAGCTTCATGTTGAAGGTATAGCTTGGGCTGAGTTATGAAGGAAGTTATAGTGTATATGTGTCTATTAGGTGTGTATACTCTCACACACACGTGTTTACATATGCACACACTCCATATATACATATGTTTACATGTGTATACAGGAAATATCTTTAGATATACCATATATGTTCACGTGTGTGCCACATGGGGTTGTTATAATAGATATGTGATGTATTACATGTACAAACATGTTTGTGTATGTGTGGTGTACACATGTTCACATATCACAGTATGTATATTATATGTGTGTGTATATATATATATACATATACACATACACACATATGTATGTATGTATATTATATCTTCCTTGAAGACTCAGCTCAAGCTCTGGCCATCAACATGAAGTTTTTCCTAATCTCCTCCCCCAACTCAGTTGCTAGTTCCTTCCCTCCTAAAACTTCCTTTATTTATTTAAAAATACACACTTATATACATGTATATATATATATATGTGTGTGTGTGTGTGTGTGTGTGTGTGTGGTCATGTGCATGTGTATATGTATACATGAAAACATGGCAGATTTGAGGAGGAAGTATATTTTAGGCGTAGGAGAAACCCTGTGCAAAGGCAAGATGGGAGATGAGGAATCATGTATGGGAAAGACACCAAGATGGCCCCTTTGTCTGGACCCTGTAGTGTGGGAAGGGGCTTAATACAAAACGAGGCTGGAAAGGTAGACCAGAGCCAATTTGTGAGGAGTTTGAGTGATAGACAGAGCTTATGTTTTATCCTAGAGGCACCTGGGAATCACTAGAGTTTGTCGAACAGGGAGTCAGACCTGTGCTGAGGGAAAATCACTTTGATAATACAATAGAGAAGACAACGGAATGGGGGGAGACAGAAGACAGGGAAAACAATGAGAAGGTTCTACAACAATGTAGGTAAGGAGTGCCTGAGCTAAGCTGGCGACTGTGTGAAGGGAGAGTGGGGGCAGGGGATGGGATGGAAGTGCTAGGTGTTATAGGAGGAGAAAAAGATTTGATGATTGATGGAGATTATACGAAATGGAGAAGAGTGAGGAGATGAGGATAACACTGAGGTTGTGAAATTGAGGGACTGGAAGGATGCCGGTACCTGGATAAAAACCGGTAAGTTTGTGTAAAATATACTGACTCTTTAAAGTCCTTTTTCATAAGGAGCAGAAAAAGTGTTTGGTGTAAAGGAAGAGGCTTCTATTTACTGTCGCAGGATGTAAGGTATTGCCACTTTTAGGGAGGAACATTTTGATGCCTAAAACATGTAGAAAAAGAGGATTGTGTTTTAATATAAACTGTTAAATATGTAAATGAAGAAGCAAAGTTTTCAGAGGGAATTTGGATAGTTTTGGAGAGAAAATGATCTGTAGTGTAGATGTGAGGGCTTGGAAATTGTTGTCAGTAATGTGGAGTGATACCTCATTTGTGTGGAATGGTTAATGTTCTAAAGAGGCAGACAAGAAGCTCTTATTGACTACAAAATGGAGAAATGTGAGTGCAAAAAAACCTCTACATTTTGAAGAACATCAGAGAGTTGGAGATCCTTGTTGGAGACTTCAGAACCAAGGCATGTTGGATACCTCTCCTAATTTGGATATACACGTTTATGAATAAACAGGATGAACTAAGCAATGAGAAATCATAAGCAGTTGGAGCCTAAGATATGATTTTAAAAGGACTGGTGACTCGAAAGGAGAAATTTGGGGAGTTGTGACTATTTAAACAAAAAGTGAGTCACTGAGAGTCAGGAGGCACTTATTTAAGCCATTGAGAAGAGTACAAAAAGGGCACAACAGGAACAGGAGAGGAAAAGGACCCTAAGAAGAGTTGGAAACAACAACAACAACAACAGAGGGGTTAAAATGCTATTCGGTTGGAGCTGGGACAATTAGAAGCAGTCAGGTGAAAGAAGGCTTCAGTTCAGTGATCCCTGATTGGTCAGAGACAGGTCTGATTTCATTGGGGGAGTGCATGTGTGCGTTTGTGTTGGGGGTGGGGATTCCAGTGAACTATTTCTCTTTAGTGCCATCTAGAATTGGAGAAAGATGAAACTTTTAGTAAAGGTGTGTTGCTTCTGAGAAAAGCAGAAGGAACTTTTTTGGGGGTATTCTGATGAGTTAATTTAAGGAGTAATCCTGAATTGAGCTCTGCTCTGATTGGACAGTACAGCATCCAGGTGAGAAAGACTGGCTAGGCTGGGTCGCATTGCCCAGAGAAGGCTATTTTGATGAGCATGGCTGTTCTCTAGCTTAAAGAGAACTGTTATTAAGAGCCAACAACTTAAAAATTTTTTTAGTATTTTATTTTTCCCCAATTACATGTAAAAACAATTTTGAACATTTGTTTTTAAAACTTTGAGTTCCAAATTCTCTCCCTTTCTCCCTCCTCACCCCACCCCCATTGAGAAGGCGAGCAATTCGATATAGGTAGTCATGCAAAACATTTCTCTATTGGTGATTTTGTGAAAGAACACAGATTTTTAAAAACCCTCAAGAAAAATAAAGTATAAGAAAGTATGTATTTGGATACTACCAGTTCTTTTTCAGGAGATGGGTATAATTTTTCATCATGAGTCCTTCAAAGTTCTCTGAGATCATTGTACTGCTGAGAAAAGCTAAGCCATTCACAGCTGATATCTTACTATATTACTCTTACTTTGTACACAGTACATTTCACTTTTCATCAGCTCATGTAAGTCTTTCCAGGTTTTTTGAGAGCATCCTGCTCATCATTTCTTATACCACAACAGTATTCTATCGTAATCACATAACACAATTTGTTCAGCCATTCCCCAATTGATGGGCATCACCTCAATTTTCAATTCTTTGCCACCAGAAAAGAGCTTCTATAAATATTTTTGCACATACAGGTCCTTTTCCTTTTTTATCTCTTTTTGGACACAGACCTAGTAGTTGTATTGCTAGGTCAAAGGGTATGAATGGTTTTTATAGCCCTTTGGGCATAGTTCTAAATTGCTCTACGGAATGGTTAAATAAGTTCACAACTTCACCAATAGTGCATTAATGTCTAATTTTCCCCACATCCCCTCCAACATTTGTCATTTTCCTCTTCTGTCCTATTAGCCAATTTAATAGGTTTGAGGTACTACATTAGAATTGTTTTGATATGCATCTCTCCAATCAACAGTGAGTTAGAGCATTTTTTCATATAGCTATAAATAACTTTGATTACTTAATCTGAAAAATGTTATATCTTTTGATTATTTATCACTTGGGGAATGGAATAGCTAAAACTTTTCCAAATGCCTTTTTTAAAAAATGAGGCAATTGGGGTGAAGTGACTTGCCCAGGGTCACACAGCTAGTAAGTGTCAAGTGTTTGAGGCTGAATTTGAACTCAGGTCCTCCTGAATTCAGGGCCAGTGCTTTATCCACTGCACCACCTAGTTGCCCCCTATATTCAACCTTTTAAGGTCTAAGCACTAGAGAGGAAATCTTATTTCTCATTTCACACCCCTGGCACTGACATTATTCCTGGGGCTTCTGCAACCTATAGTAGAACCAACAAGATAAGGCAGCCATAGTCTTCTTCTCCTGGTTTTCTACCTGGTAGTCCTCTTTTAAAACTCTCATGTTGATTCTGAGGGTCTACTCATATCTAGCTATCAGAAAGTCAAAGCTAAGAAAAAAGGAAAATAACAAATGTTGGAGGGGCTGTGGGAAAACATTTATGCACTTTTGGTGGCACTGTCAATTGGTACAATCATTCTAGAAAGCAATTTGCAACTATACCCCAAACATTACTAAACCATGCATACTCTTTGACGCAGAAAATCACTACTAGGTCTATACCCCAAAGAGATCAAAGAAAGAGTAAAAGGTTCTATACATACAAAAATATTTATAGTTTCTCCTTTTTATGGTTTTAAAAACTAAGGTAGTGCCCATTAATTGGGGGAATGGTTGAATAAATTATGATATATGAATATAATGGAATACTATTGGGCTGTAAGAAATTCTGTTGGGCATGGTTTATAGAATTCTATGAAAACTTGCAGAAATTAAGGCAAAATGAAATAAAAAGAACTAGAAGAATTTGTATAATAATAATATAAAAATAAACATTTTTTGAGTTACTTAAGAATTCTAATCAATGCAATAGTCAACCAATGATTTCAGAGGACCAGTGATGAAGAATATTACCACTCTCCTGACAAAGAGGAAATGCATCAAATATGCAGAAGAAGGACACATTTTTGGATATAACCAATGTAAGAATTTATTTTGTATGACTGTGCCAATTTGTTACAAGAGTTTTAGTCAATAGTCAATAAACATTTATTAAGTGCCTATTATTTGCCAGGCACTGAACTACACACTGAAGAAATAAGAACAGGTAAAAAGATAGTCCCCGTCCTCAAGGAGCTCACAATCTAATGGGGATTTTGTTTTGCTTTTATTTTCAGTGTATGTGGGGAAGGTGGGAGACAGATAAAAATAAATGCTTGCTAGTTGAAAAAAATTGAATTGAACTAAAAAACAGAAACAAAAAAACAACCAAGTCCCTGGCCAAGGCTCCCAGGTACATGCCCATTCAACACTTTTTCCCAAATCTTTGAGCCCCAAAGAATTGTGGGAGATATAGTTCAGAGAAAAATAAAACATCTGGGTCTATAAAGAGGTGTTCCTGTTTAGAAGATTTTAAATGGAAGAGAGTGGGAAGGGTGAGGGTGTAGTCTATGATTACACTGCATATTAGCTCACATGCTAACTTTTAAAAGCACACCCCCAGGCTAATAATGCTTCGTCAGCAGAGGAATCTCCAGGTGTACTGGCTTCACTTTGTTCTTCCATCCATAGAAACAACAATAGATAAAAAATAAATCAAGTGATGTTGGCCTCTGTTCACTTGAAAAGAGAAGGTTAGCTCAGTGAGAGTCAGTACAAGGAGCCTGGTGCCCTGCTACTTAAGCTGAAACTCATTAAAACAGGAAGATCATAACTGTGTCAGGCTTAATTTTTTACTTGCTTAATTTTGAAAATTTCTGTAGCATTTATTTTACATGAAATGCATGGGGCAACATGACCTTCCAAACCATTTCTTGTCCTTAGTGCAAGTTGAAGAAATCTCTGTTGGAAAGAAGGATCAAGGTGTATCATTTAGAAATCATCCTAAATGGGTCCCTTTCTGGGTTGGAATCACGATTTCAAGCCAACTTGCCATGAATGAGACAGACAAAAAAAGGATCCCATGTTTTTGATCATTGTTTTGTTTCACTGACCAAATATGTAATTCTGCCATCATATTTGTACAATGTGAGCTGTTGGTTTTTTTTTTTCCAGGCTTCTTAGCTCAAACTTAAAGGGTGTTTTTAAGTTTCTGTTTTCCATTTTCACAAAGCTAGGTCATCGAACGGGGAAGTCTGATCAATTATCTAGTATTTGAACCACATAAAGTGTTTTTCATCCTGACAACTATGAGTAGAGCTAGGGGTTCATTTGGTCTCTTCAAGAGCCTGACTATCAAAGACGCTCAAGAATGATGTATGCTTTTGATAGTGAAAAATTCCTGAGGAAAGCTCCTTGCAATTGGGTGGGGTGGAGAGAGGAATAGCTATAGATATGAATATGGATATATATGTGTATACACACATGTACATATATATATATATATATACACACACACACACAGAATACTTTTAATAATATGTATATTAATAATGCTCTTGGGTTATTTGTTTTACTATTAAAGTTCCATACTTTAACTAGAATGGATGAAATCACAGGGTAAGACCAAAAAAAAAAAAACCCACAAACCTAAATTTATATGTAATTGTACTTCACTTAAAGAAAAAGACAGGTCCATAATATTGCATAAGCTGGCATCTGTGGTAGCTGTGTTGGCTCAGCCTGTTTCAATGTTTTTTCTTTGTTATAAATAAGGGAAGGCTATTTGGGTGGGCAGGAGGGAGTGTTGAGGGGTTTATCTGGAAATGACGATGTAAAAACAAAATGCAACAATGAAGTATCCATTTTATTTTTTTCCAATTACATGTAAAGGTAGTTTTCATCATTCATTTTGGTAAGATTTTGATTTCCAAAATTTTCCCCCTCCTTCTCTTCCTTCCCTGCCTCCCAAAGTGAGCGAGCAATCTGATATATGTTATACATTTCAATCAGGAACGTCTATTTTTTTTTCAGGGCTTAAGTGACTTTCCCACAGTCATACAGCTACTAAGTGTCAAGTGTCTGAGGCTGGATTTGAAGTCAGGTCCTCCTGAATCCAGGGCTGGTGCTTTATTCACAGCGTCACCTAGCTGCCCCCTAGAAACATCTATTTTATTTTTTTATTTGAAATATCCATTTTTAAAAGAAAGAAGAGCACCCTAAAACAAAAATTTTAAAAGTTTTTTGGGAGCAGCTAGGTGGCACAGTGGATAAAGCACCAACCCTGGATTCAGGAGGACCTGAGTTCAAATCCGGCCACAGACACTTGACACTTACTAGCTGTGTGATCTGGGGCAAGTCACTTAACCCTCATAGCCCCACACACAAAAAAGTTTTTCTTTCTCTTCCTTCTTAGAAACAGTGGGGTGCTGTGGACTGTGTGCTGTGTGCTGTGTGCCTCCAAGACAGAAAGATGTGGGTTCAAATCCTGTCTCTGATACTAACTGGTTGAGTTCCATGGGATGAATCACTCAAAATCTTAGTACTCTGACTCATAACTCTCTAAGACTAGAAATTGTGGAGAAAGCACCAGCCTGCACTGGCACCAAGGGTTTTCTCATGGACGAAATCCTTATAACAATTGAATCACAGCTCCAGAGACTATTCTTTTTCTTTGTATGGAGCCAAGTTCTGTCTCTATATAATAGATAGTCTAATAATGACTTTCTACTAACGGCAGCCACTGCACTAAGATTTTTGGGACACTCCATTAAACCCTCTAAGTCGTCCCCAGGTGTAACATTCCTGGTTCTTTCAACTGTTCCTCATATAACATGACCTCCTCAATGTTCTGTCTCAATGTTGCCCCAATCTGGACATTCTGTAGTTTGCCAAGTCTTAAGTGAACCAAGTGATATATTCCCCAGGGAGTTTTAAAAGTCATTAAAAAAAAAAAAACTATCCTTAGTATTTTTAAGAGAGGCAGAGTGATGTAGTTAATCAAGTGCTAGACCTGGCATCAAGAAGACCTGGGTTCAAATCCTGCCTGATACTAGTGTTATGATGATGGCCAAGTGCCTTAACTCCTCTAAGCCTTTGGCAACTTCCTATGACTCAAAAACCGGGTCAGAGATGGGTTGTTATTTGCCTAGTAGAGGGAGTTTCATCACCCAGTCAAATCACAGAGCCTTAGTGTATCGATGTGCCACTTTCAAAAACCTCTGCCTATTCTAGGTTTTAGTCTTTCTGGCCCTGTTCTCTCACTACTTCTCTTTTGTATTTATAGTCGGATACGTGTCCCTTCTTCAATCTTTTTTGGACATTTCATTTAAAAATCTGAGCTCATCCCTATGCTGTTGTAATTCAAAAGTATTTTATTTTAATTGAATTTATGTCTTCCTGTAGTAAAGCTTTTTAACTCTGACCTTGTCTCAGTTGAATTAAAGAAAGGAGATTTTACCCAGAAAGCCAGGAAGTCTCATTAAAGGTCAGATGTAGTCTGTAGTGGAGAGAAAATAGAAGTCAATACCTGGGACAGTAGTTGGGGCATTTGGCTCAGGAAGCTCTCCTGGGGTGGTTGCTTCTTGTTGTCTCTTCCTTTTCTTTGTCAAAAAGTCATTTGTCTGTGTATTGTCCAGATTTCATTTCTGAGCATCTCTAGCCAAGCTTCTACATAGTGTGATGGGGAGTGCTTGGATAGGACTGGAGCAGAGAAGAAAAATCCAGGGAGGCAGCCAAAAATACCAAGTCTGTGGACCAGGAGCTGCACTTAGACTGAGGCCAATCAACCCTCCTACTCTCCAGGAATTGATCATTTAAGCTTGATCCAGTCCAGGTCAGATCTTTGCTAATGAAGCTTCATTGTCAATGGGAGACATTACAGAGTAAATGGGAAGCCAGAAATGCTCAGTCTAAGTGAGAAGGTAGCAGAGAGCAAGGACAAATAAGGTTGGATGAGAGAAGGGATTTGACAGAGTGCTGAAATAGCTAACAATTGTCCTGACGCAGGCTTCACAAAGCATACTTGAGGCAGGTGGCATGAAATATGCTCTTGAATCAAATTTTAAAAGAGATCTTTGGACAGGGATAGGTAGGAGGAAGACAGAGATCCCAAGATGCTGGCTCCAATGGGTAGAGAGACCTTGGGACATCACCACAAGGCTGTGGTAGAAGAACAATGGGTGGGGGGGGTGGAGGAGGGCTACCAGTCTCCTCTAAAGTTCAATAACCTGGGGACAAAACCTCAATAATCTAATCTTAGTAACAGCTCTGCACGGAAGTCTGCTGACCACACCTAACTATATATTTTGATTTTTATTATGAATTTAATAAACATGAACAAATATTATTATTTCAATAAAAAAGAACAGAAAGGATTGCATAAGAAATGGGGAACTTACATGTTTTTTTTTAAAGGCTCATATACACATTAACACAGTAGTCACAGAATTGCCTTAATTATCTGAGTCCCTTTCTAAGCTTCCTTCTGCCTTCTTTGTGCTTGTTTAGTATTTCATTGACACTTTATATTATATTTTTTTGAAATGAGACTACATTGTTTTTTTCCACCTAGGAGACTGCAAATAAAGAGAAGTGGACTCACTGAACTTTTGAAAAGGACAAGAAGCCACAGGTACTTAACAAGCCCCATCTCATGGCCAGAAAATCAGACTATTTACTGTAACTGTAACTAACCGTAAATAACACCCTGGAAAGGTCTGGGGAGTTGTAATCAGTACATCTGATTTCCAATCCTGGCTTTTCTGCTTACTACCTGAGAGACCTTGAACAAGAGACAATTTCTTTGGGCCACAATTTCCTGATCCCCAAACAAAGCCATGGAGCTTGGCAATCTCTGTGACTCCTTCCAGCTCTAACATTTGATGGCCCAGTGATGCCAGGCCACCCCAGTGACCAAGGCCTATTTCCCTAGAAGCTGGAGCCCAGACAGGCAATGAGCCAGCAGAGCCCCTCTGCAGAGCTCTCCTAGGCAAATCAGACGGTCCTCAGAGCTAAATAAGAGAGCAATCTTGGGTTTTCAGCAAACACATCTCCATCAAGCTGGGGAAGCAACGTTGGGATAAATGTAAGAAGATGACGCATGAACTGTGTGTGTGTGTGTGTGTGAGGGGGAAAGGGGGTGTGCTTCTAGGGATGGAAGTCACCGAGTTGCACTTAGTCTCTATGAAGCATTCCTGAGATTTGCAGATTCTGAACAGAAGCTGGCATCATGGGAAAATCCTCTGGAGGAGGAGGGTGAGATGGAGATTTGAACACAGTCATGTCCTCAGATCCTCTGGGGATGACTGAATGAGGTCATCCTCTGGTTAGCCCCCTAGATTATATAGAGCTTGGTTCACCGCAGTCCTGAATGAAACATGGGGGAACGAGTCACGCAAGTGGTAGAAGCATCATCTAAACAGTATTTGGAGGACTGAGAGAGAACTGATAAGGAAAACAGAGTAGGGACTGGTTCATTTTTGAAAATCCAAGAGTCTTTTGGAGGTCTTTGGGATAAAGGGCAATCTGGGCTGGGCTAATTTTTAATTATCAATCTAATTTAACACCAGGCCCATTTTGTCAAACTTTATTTAAAAGGAAATGGATGGGATTACATTAAAGGGATGAATTCAATCCACTTTTGAAATAAAACGATCAATCAATGAATCAATAAGCATTTATTAAGTTCCTACTCCATTCCGGGTACTGTGATATGCCTTGGGGACTCAAAGGTAAAAAGTGAAGTAAACCCTCAAAGAGCTAACATTCTAGCTAGGGCGGGGAGGGGGGGGGAGGAGGAACACTGCTATGTGTAGCTGTACTTTTTTGCATTTTATCCCTGAGCCTGAATTGTTAGACTGGACAGGGTTAGGCCTGGCCCAGAATACTGAGGGAGACAACATGTACATTTCAGGGCTGTGCCAATTTAGAATCCTAACTATCGGGCTCTGATAGCAGTTCTGTAGCAAGTCCCAAATATCTTACAAGAATTTGATCAATAAGAAGTTAAATGGGTAGCAGGCTGGAGTCTCTTCCCTGACACAGTGTGTACTGCTAGTCCCCAGGTACAAAAAAATTCCTAGTTATGGCTCTAGTGTCTAGGTATTCTGGAGCCAATAGAGGGATTCAATTCCTTATTCCTTCCCCAGTTTCCCCCTCCTGGAACCCCCTATACCAATCACAGCCATCACTTAACACTGTACAGTAGAACTCCTTTGGTGGGGGGTGGCTATGTGTGGATGCTGGGGGTGGTGGAAGGGAGAGAGAATGCCAGAAGGTGAGGATGGCTACCTTAACAGAAACTTTGGCTCTTTTCCTCTTTTGCCCAAGGATGATCCTACCTCACTAGCTATGTGACCTTGGGTGAGTCACTTTACCTCTGTCAACCTCGGTTTCCTCAACTGTAATATGGGGGATTATTGTGAGGGTTGAATGAGATGTTTGTAAAGTGCTTAGCATGTTTCTGGCACATAGCCCCTCCGCTCCCCTTCCCTTTTCTGCTTGCGGAGATGTTTCTAACTTTAGAGCTGAGTGGAGATTGCTAACAGTTCTTGCTTCCTGTTATACACCTACATACATGCTATACACAATCATGACTACCAATTTTTATTTACATGCCTAACAACATAAAATATATGTAGGCCAAACATCACAAAACAAGTTCTAAAATTAACATAGGAAAATTCGGTGGGGCAAGCTGGCATGGTAGGGGCAGGGAAGACCTTGGAGCAAGGCAGGACCGCCCCCCCCCCCCCATCTGGGAAGAACTCACCTGAAGGGCAGCCATCAGTAGAAAGGACCATTGTAGCACCTGGCAGCTCAGCTGAGGAGAGAGACTTTCTAGAAAGAGCATTGCTTTGGGAATCAGAGGCCCTGGGTTCAAATCCCATTTCTGTCCCTTAATACCTTGGGTAGATCATACTTCTCCGGGTTCAGTTCCCTCATCTGTAAAATGAGGGGGTAGCACTAGATGGCCCCCAAGCTCCTTTCATCTCAAATTCTGGAAGTTTGATCTCGTTATTCTTACTCATTAGGAGCTGAGCTCAGTTGTTTTTGCTCTGCCGAAAGACCGTAAATAATGTCAGTGCTCTCTAAATTTCCCCACCCTGGGGAAAGCCTTGATGGCCCCCACCCTAGTTACAGCACTGAGGATGTTATTTGTTTATTGATCTGTGACTGCAAACTTACCTGCTTCCATAGAGCTGCCTATTGGCTCCTGTACACAGCTCGCTGGCTACATCTCTGGGCAGCCCCTTCCCGGGGGGGGGGAGCGGGGGGGGGGGGCCCGGCGGGGAGAGGCTTCTTGTCCAGCGAGGCCATCTTAAAGCTCCCCTGTTCTCCTCCTCCACTATGAAGTGCTTTCTAGTTAACTCTTACCTCAGTCCACTTCAAAGAACTCTGGACTCTCACTTTCACTTCCACTTCTTACTAGTTGAAGAAGAGTCGGCCAGGCGGCTGAGCCTGGAGTCAGGAAGACTTAAGTTCAAATCTGAACTCAACACTTGCATCTAGGCAAGTCACTTAAGCTCTTCCTGCCTCAGTTTCCTTAACTATAAAATGAGGAAAATAATAGCAACTACCTCTTAGGTTTCTTTTGGGTTTTATTTGGTGAGAACAAAATGTTTGTATAGTGCTTAGTACAGTACCCAGCACAATGTTGTATGGACATTTTTCAGTCATGTCTGACTCTTATTGACCCCATTTGGGGTTTTCTTGGCAGCGACACTGCAGCAGTTCACCATTTCCTTCTCCAGCTCATTTTACATAGGAGGAGACTGAGGCAAACGGGGTGAAATAACTTGCCCAGGGTCACACAGGTAGGAAGTGTCTGAGGCTGGATTTGAATTCAGGTCTTCCTGACTCTAGTCCCAGGACTCAATCCACTGTATCACCAGCTGCCTTGGTACATAGTTCCTTCCTTCCTAGCAAGTTGTTTGAACTGTCTGGAACTTAGTTTGCTCCTCTGTAAAATGGGAATTAAAAATACTTGCACATCACACCATGGATACCATAAGCTTTGCAAACTGTAAAAAACTATATAAATACGATTTTTTAAAATGTTTCCTTAAAGGGGCAGCTAGGTGGCGCAGTGGATAGAGCACCAGCCCTGGATTCAGGAGGAACTGAGTTCAAATCTGGCCTCAGACACTTGGCACTTACTAGCTGTGTGACCCTGGCAAGTCACTTAACCCCAAATTGCCTCACACACACACACAAAAAGGTTTTTCCTTAAATGGAGGCAAATGTAGTATAAGTGGGTTGAGTGCTGGTCCTAGAGTCAGGAAAATCGGGATTCCACTCTTGGAACCTGACACCATCTCATCTGCTAAGTCACAGGGGTGGAAATCTCTGTCAGTGGAGAGAGTTTCCACAGTGGGAATTCCAGTCCTGACCAAATCACAGATCCTTAGCATCAACGTTTCTCCATCAGTGTGTTTACTTTGCGTTTCCTCTCAGACCAGTTAGATTTAAAAACAGAAACACAAGATCTTAGTAGTATAGATTTAGAACCGGAAGGAACCCCAGAGGTCAATAATTCCAACCCTCCCATTTTAGAGATGAGGCATCTGAGGACCTACACATTTCCCTGACAGTAGTCAGCTGGAGGGTGTGAGGTCTGCTCAGCCATTTTTTTCCCTCCTTTGCTTATCCCCGGGCCTTCTGTGTTTAAACTGAAGTAGCAACATCATTTGTTTTCAGGCAATACCAGTCTCCTAAAGGGGATTCTTGCTGATGGCATCTGTGGTGGAGACGAGCTTATGCCTGGAGAGAGAAATTATTTATAGTGAATGATGCCTTAATGGACTGAGGGATCAATAATGCTTATAATAATCCAGTGGTGGACAAATCACTGACGGTTGCGAATGTGTGTGTTTGTCCCTTGGAGAAAACAGAGCCCACTGGATAATATTAGGGCAGAAAGGGGTACTGACGACATGAGCCTCAAAGAAGTTTGGAATGGGGGGGAGGGATGAAACAGAGGAGTACAGGTTTTGCCACCTTTTATTTGCATGACCTTGGGGACATTATTTCCTTTCTCTGCATCCATTAAATTTCCTTCCTCCTCATCCATTAAATGAAGTGACTGAACCTGGTGATTTCTAAGGTCCTTTCTCTCTCTTTTTTTTTTTTTTAGTTAGAATAAGATGGTAGTTTATTTAGGAGCAAGGGAAGGGAAGGGTGGGGGGAGGGAAACCATGAAAGAAATCCTTGGACTTTTCATGGGGAGATTTGGCATAAAGCATGGCTCAGAGGTACCAAATCTCCTTGAACAGGAGACTGGAAGGTACTTTTATAGAGGACTGATGGGAGTGGACCATCTGCCCGTGAACAGTTCCTTTAGTGAGAGAGGACCATCCCCCACTGGTGGTAGCTGGGGGAATTGGGTGAGGAGTGGAGGACCATCCCCCACTGGTAGTGACTAGAGGAATTGCGTGAGGGGTGGCTACGGATCCCTCTTCAGAACACAAAGGCTGCAGCCACACCCAAATTTATCTCCCCAGGGCAAGGGAGACCAGAATGAAGGGTAGGAATCCCAAGCTAGCTCAGTCTGATTCGGTTCAGTTTATCTCTCTAGGCGCTATCTGTCCTCTGGTTTAGTTTCTCAAGGAGAAGCTTCCTTGATGTGCCCCAGAGAACTTCTGGGGTGCTCTGCACCCCATGACATTTCCCACTTCTCTATATATAAGCAAAGGGGACGAAGATTCTTCTGAAACTGCTTCATGCTGACCGGGGGTCGAAGAAATCACGGCGCAAGGGAGGGGGAGGGGAGAGAAATGGAGAAGGCCTGGAGTGCGCAGAGCTGTGAAGGGCCCAGAGAGTCCAGAGTCGACACATAGGCACAATGGGTATCTGCCATGAATCCTTGAGCCTAGATGGAACAGACTTAAACAAAAAAATTAAAACTGACCAGAGCAAAAAGGAAAAGGAACTTTATCAGATCAGGAGTCAAGTGGGACCTTTTTGCAGGACAGGGTGTGGCCTGCTTTACAGGAGTTAAGTAATCAAATCAAGCCCAATTCTGTGATAGGCAGTGTCTGTCTACATTTAGGGTCCCTTTATCCCATCCCCATTTTGTGCCTTGATTGCATGCTAGGACCTGAACCAGAGAGTAAGACAGAGGTAGCCCCAAAACCATTCCTAGACTTGTCTAAGGTCCTTTCTCAATCCTAAATGTCCATGACTTTCTGATACATGATATTGTGGTTTAATTTCTTATTTAATGTTCCAAGGCATATGACTAGGTGGGGTGGGGGTGGGGGAAACGGAAGGGCCTGTCATGTAGCAAGTGTAAAAGATGACTTGTGGGCTCCATTGGTATCCATTCTATGCCCAGAGAAGTTAAGGCAGGACCTCTGCACATTGGGTGGACCTCTGGTGGTGAAGTGAAGGGGAGGACATGCCTGAGCTTTGCATAGGATGAGCAGGAATGTCACAGTCCCCATTTGCCTTAGAGAGAGTCCTCATCCTGATGAGATCATAGATCTATTGGAGTATTCTTCTTATTTAAAGGAACATATCTTGTTTGTAATGGAAGAAAATCACACCAAATTAACATGGAAACCAGCTACTTACCTATGTCCCCAATGGGTAGCTCTATAGCCATCATCCTACATCCTCTTTTCCACATTGCTTTCTCAGGCAAAAAGAAAAATCAAGAAAGATGAACAAAAGCAGGTGACAGGAAATTCCTCCAAATTTTTCCCTAGGGGGATGGATAATAAGACAAAATAACAATTCTATGATGTCTTAAGGTTTACAAACATTTCCCTACACCAAACCTTCAAGGTGAATAATATCTGAGAAACGTTAAGTGACTTAATCAAAGTCACACAGCAGATAAGAGTCAAGATTCGAACTCAGGTCCTTCTGAGCCAAGTCTAACATTTTTCTCACTATGCCACACTTCCGATGAAGTGTTATTATCTCCATTTTATAGAATAATACTTTTCCTAGTTTTCTTCCAGGGTGCTTGGAAGGAAAATGTTTGATAAACCTTAAATTGCTATATGGAATGATGAGCTACACAGAGAGGAGACTATTAGGTTAGCCTCAGATCCTAGGACCCAAAAGAATTGCAGCCCAGGCACCTTTTCTATGCGCTCGAAATCCATTTGGACACAGAACTTTTGTGTTATGGCCCCTGGCAAAACTCCAGACCCCTTCTCAGGATGATGTTTTTAAATAATTGAAGGGAATGCTAAATTTCAGTTAGAGGTTGGCAAAAATAAAGATGTATTTTTTTCCCATCCAAGTTCACGGAATGCCTGAAATCTGTCCACAAATGCCCATGTTAAGAACTCCTTCCTTAGGCCTTCTTGCCGGCTTTGCCATTTGGATGATGACCCTACTGGGTTGTCGACTTAGGCTTCTGGATCGGAGATACACACCTTCTATCTTGGGCCTCTGTGAGAATGGACCCTGTCGCTTTGAATGAGTCACCACTTGTGTCTAGCATCTCATTGCCAGAACCTGCGGTGGTGAAGTTTGCCCCCACCCAGACCCACCTGTCCTTACTTATTTCTACCCCTTCATGGCTTGCCCTCCATCATAGTTCCTGATCAGAACAGCCTTGACCTCACCTACCAGCAAGATGAAGGAAAAGCATATTGTCTTGCAAATAACTGGGCCAAAAGACAGGGCTTGGGTCAAAACCTGGTGGCAGAGGTCTTGTGGCCTTGTTTTCAATTCAGCCCCTGTGGGAGAGCCCAAGAGCATGAGCTGAGCTCTATTTGACAGGAGTGAGTTAGAAAGAAAAGGAATTTTAACCCTATCTCTTCTCCCTGGAGGCTCTTAAGAGATGATGGAGAGGCAGCAAGAGTCTACCAGAGAAGTTCCCATGGCAACCAGCAGTGTTCAAGGACCTGGTAAACGTTCCTCCAGGGTGGGGGCAGGAGCTGAGGTTGACCAGTCCGGTTTAGGGGAGGAGAGGATGTGCCAGGGCTGCAGGAAGTGCTGTGGGCAAAGTGGGGATAGGATTCCTTCCCTTCCCCCCCTCTCCACAACCTCCTTCCCCCCTATCCTCCCTCCCCCTAACTCCTCCCTGCTATTCTCCTTTCCCCGGCATGGCCCATTACAGGCACCTGGGACCTGCAGGATTTTAATCTCCCAGAGCCATTAATAAGGTCCAGTTATGGGATAATGGGTTGAAGAGAAGACCACAGGCTCTTTATTTCATTAATTCCAGTAGTTTCTTTCCTTTGTCGATTGGCTGTGATTTATCCTGGATAGATCATATTTGTATATAGTTGTTTGCAGTTATCTCCCCCATTAGACTGTGAGACCCTTTTGCCTTTCTTTGTATCCCCCAATCTTAGCATAGTGCCTGACACAAAGCAGGAGCTTAATCAATGTTTATTGGCTAATTGACTAACATGTCCTTATTACAGAATATAAAATTATAGTTTTTAACCCCCCAGTCCAGTGCCTAGCATATCCTTGGTGCTTAATCAATGTTAGTAGATTGACTGATGTGCCCTCATTATATAATATAAAATTATGGCCTTATGATTTCCACATACTAGCACAGTGCCTGGCACATAGTAGGTGCTTAATCAGTGTTAATTGATGGATTTATATTAATTGATTTCAAGACCTGTGGCCTCCCAGAAGAGTCAGAATGGCTAAATAGTAATTCAATGAAAAGGATCTGAAGGTTTTATCAGACTGTAATATCACTATTAGACTTCATGGAAAAGAGCCGATGCCCCCCTGGGCTCAAAAGGGACAAAACCCCACTGCACTAGGACCTGCTCAGACCCCCGCTGACATACTTCGTTCAGTTCCAGGTGCCACAATTTGGGAAGAACATGGAGAAGGTAAAAGGATTCCAGGGAAGCATGATGAGGATGATGAGGGGATTGGAGACCATGCTGTATGAAGGTTGACTAAGGCAGCTTGGGATATTGCAGCTTAGAGGAGAGGGAGAGATTTATGGGGGATGAGACACTGTATCTGTCTTCAAGCATTCTGCTTGTCCGCAGAGGGCAGAATGAGGAACAAGGCGGGGTGGGGCAGGGGAGTCACAGAGACGCCGACTAGGCTCAATTTCAGGAAAAACTCCTTAATAATTAAAGATATCCAAAAGTGCTGCCTTGGAAGGACTGAGCTCCCGTTCTTCAAGTGGAGTCTGGATATCCTTTAGTCTATTACTTTATAGAAGGGATTTCTATTCCCAAACAAAGCACACCAGATTGTTGTCTCTGAGGTTCCTCTTCTGCTCTGAGAGGCTGTGATTCTGTGACTCCTGGACATAGGGTTACTATGGTTACTCTACATATAGTTACTGTGTATATGTATACACTTACAATAATATATATATATATATATATATATATACTTGTATTGTAAGTATATATATATATACTTACAATAATATACTATAGTTACTCTAGTTACTCTACATATACTTACTATATACAAATACAATATACATATACTTACAATGTATAATATAGTTACTATGCTTATAGTTACTACACATTAGTTGAAGGGATAAGGACAGACAGGAAGACACAGATATGTGTATGATTAGTCTGTCCATGCCATATGAAGCAACCAAGATGTACTAAGAAGATGGGAATCAGGGGTCCTGCTTACTCCACTCTAAGGCAAGGTCTGTTTCTGGGTCTGAGATGAATACTTACAACAGCCATATTTAAGCATTTACTATGAATGCATAGCATGGAAACAGATTGTATTATTAGGCACAGTTAATACTGGTGGCAATATTGGTAAGATCTCCAACTTTGCATGTTCTCACATGGGTACAATTGAATTCTCAAGTGTATTATTGAACTAATGTCATCTTTGAGCAATTGGTTTACTTTTTTTTCCCCAAAAGGAGAATGCCATTGAATATACTTGGCCACGTGATTACATAGTCAAATAAGACCACATTTGAATATGTGACTTAGAAATTGCATATTAAAATTTCATTAGCCAATCTGCTTTGTGGATATACAGTATTGGCATGAAGATGGCTCATATTTTTGGGGTGCTTTAAGATTTACAAAGTGCTTTCCTCACAACCACCCTGTCTGGTAGGCATTGTACTTCTTCTTCTTCTTCTTCTTCTTCTTCTTCTTCTTCTTCTTCTTCTTCTCCTCCTCCTCCTCCTCCTAATGGAGAAGCTAAGTCAAGTCACAAACATTAAACATTTACTATGTGCCAAACACTGGGTATAGCTTAAAATTGAATTGGGGAGACAACATGCAAAGGACTATATATATAAAAGATACTTACAGGATAAATTAGAGATTGATGTCCTTCCTTTTTGAAGAAGACCATGACATGGGGAGGTGATGTCATGACTTGCAGGGATTTGAATTTAAGTGAGGCAGGGCTGTGCAAAGTGCCTCACTCTCTCCTCCAGAGCCATCTGGATCCAGTAGCAAGATATACACCAGGACGACTGGAGATGGCCCTGGATGTTTGAGGCAATTGTGTTAAGTGACTTGACCAGGGTCACACAGCTAATAGTGGCAAGTGTCTGAGGTGGGATTTGAACTTGGGTCCTTTTGACTCCAGGGCCAGTGCTCTGGCCACTGAGCCACTTAGCTGCCCTAAATTGGAGATAGTCTCATAGGGAAGGCACTAGCATACAAGGGTGCCAGGAGAGGCTTCTTGAAGAGAAGGGATGTTAACTGAGACTTACAGGAAACCAGAGAACTCTGGAGGTGGAGATGAGAAGGTAGAGCATTCCAAACAAGGGCACAGTGAGTAAAAATGCCCAGAATCAAGAAGGAGATGGAGCATCTTGTTTCCAGTGTCACTGGATTGCAGAGTATGTAGGGGGGAGTAAAGTGTAGGGAGAATGGAAAGGAAGGAAGCACACAAACAGTATTTTCTATTTGATCCTGGAGGTGATAGAGTGTTCCTGGAGTTTGATGAATGGTAGTAGGAGTGGAGGGATATGACATGGCCAAATCGACTTTCAAAAGATCACTTTGACAGCTGAATGCAGGATGAACTAGAGTGGGAAGAAGACTAAGCGGCTGGCTATTGTGATAGTCCAGATATGAGGTGATAAGGTATTCTCAGGGTTACACAGCAAGCAAGTGTCAGAGCATGGACTCAACACCAGGTGTTTTACACATAGGTAGGCACACAGATAACCCGGTTGCTTCTTTTGAACTTTGTTTCTTTGTGGATAACTTCATAATTGTTAAACCACATTCTCCTCCCTCTAATCTCAGCAAATCATGTGCATTCACTCAATAGCTGTTTATTATGCACTTACTATGTGCAAAACATTGATCTAGGTACTGAGGGAAATACAAAGATAATTAAGACATAATAATAATAATTTATATTTATGCAAGCTTTAAGGTCTGGAAAGGGTTTTGCATATATTATCTCATTTAATTCTTACAATGACTCTGTGAGGAGGCATATATGATTATCTCCAATGTTCAGAGATGTTAAGTGAATTGCTCAGGGTTATGCAACTAGTAGGTACTTGACGTAAACTTCAAATCGCTGTCTTTCTGAACTGGAGCCCAGTGTGCTTACCACTTTATCATATTCTTTCACTTCATGGAACTTACAGTTACTGAGTTTTTCTAGTTTTTTAGTTAAATGCTTAATATGTAGATGTTCTTTCTCTATTTTTTGTTGATGAAAGTGTTTGGTAATATAAAATTTTTCCATAAAGGCTGTTTCAGCTGCATCCCCAAAATTTTGGCATATCATCTTCTTGTTTTCATTGATGAAATGATCTATTGGTTTATATGGTTTGGTTTTTGATCTATCAATTCTTTAGGATTAATTTACTTCATATCCATTCAAATTTGAATCATGTCTTCAAAATCTTTCATAATTTATACATTTTGTTTGGGTCAAGAGAGGATATGTTTAATATTTCTCCTTTTCATCATTTTTTAAGGTTTTTATGCCCAATCACATAATCCATTTTTATAAAGATGCCATCAACAGCTGAAAAAATGTTTATTTCTTTGTATTCTCATTCTATAATTACCATAGAAATATCATTTCTAATTTTTCTAAAGTTTCACTAAAATTTTAAACTTCTTGATTATGTTTTTGTTAGATATATCTAGGTCTAAGAGGGATACATTGAGATGCCCATTAAAATTGTGTTTTCTACTTCTCCCCAAAATGCAATTAACTTCCCTTTTATGTACTTAGATGCTATGTCATTCAGTGCATATATATTACATAGTTATATTATTTCATTTTCTATGGTTATCTTTATGCATAGTTTCCCTATTTATTTCTTTTAACCATGTTTGAAAAAATTTATATTATTATTATTATTTACTATTGCCTTTCTTAGATCATGATTATTATCCCTACTTTTTTGGATTCACTTGAAACATATAAATTCTGCCTCAGTCCCTCATTTAACTCTGTGAATGTTTATGTTTCAAGTATGTTTTTTAAAAAAGCAGCATATTTATGGATTCTGCTTTCTAATCCATTCTATTAACTTGAATTTTGTGGGTGAGTTCATACCATTCCCATTCATAGTAATGTGGGTTTTTTGGGGGGGGTTGCAGGGTAATGGGGGTTAAGTGACTTGCCTGAGGTCACTCAGCTAGTGAGTGTTGAGTGTCTGAGTCCGGATTTGAACTCAGGTCCTCCTGAATCCCAGGCTGATGCTTTATCCACTGTGTCACCTAGCCATCCCCATAGTGATGTTAATTGTGTATTTCTCTCTAAAATATCCATTCATATTTCTTCCTCTCTTCACCCTCTCCCCTTTTTTTTACAAAAATGAGAGTAATAGGAAAAAAGAATATGATCAATACTGGTAATCTGTAAATGAATCAGTCTATTTCCACTCTTTTGCCCTTCATCTCTTTTCCTCACCTTGACTCTGACCACTGATTCTTACACTTTTTTTTTTGCTTATAGTCATTGAGTTTGAAGCCCATCCAGGTCTAAAGCTTAAAAACAAGATTTCCTGGAATGAACTAAAGATTTTAGCCAGTTAGTTTCTAGTGTCCTTTACTTAAATGGAAAAAAAAAAAAACCCTGAGTCTTGGGATGCTTAATGTACTTCACTAAAGCTACATAGTAAGGAAATTAGAAGCAGAACCAAGAATCCCTGATTTTTAGTTCTCCACTTTGGCACCAAGGCTGGGTGGCATTAAAATTTATTTTCTACTTAAGGCATACTTAGTATTGATTGAATTAATGAAACAATGAAATGTTCAAATTCAGTGCAATTCAACAACCATTTGTGAAGCACCTACTATGTTCGGGACATTGTGGTAGGTATCAAGGAGACAAAGAAATTAAACAGATCCGGCTCTCAAGGAGCATGCAGACTATTAGGAGGATGCAACAGTATGCAACTGATAAATAAATACGAAGTATGTAAGATAAATACTGGGTAACTGTGGCAATAGATGGATAAGTACTAACCCCTGGAGAGAAGAATCCAGAAAGGTCTCATATAGGAGTTGGCACTTGATGCTGTTGTTTTTGTTCATTGTTCATTCTTTTTTTTTTTTTTTTTTTTTTTAGTGAGGCAGTTGGGGTTATGTGACTTGCCCAGGGTCATACAGCTAGTAAGTGTTAAGTGTCTGAGGCCGGATTTGAACTCAGGTACTCCTGACTCCAGGGCCGGTGCTCTATCCACTGCGCCATCTAGCTGCCCCTCATTCTTCATTCTTGAGAGGACCCATCACGTCAGAAACATGATGTCTGCAGAGTTGGCACTTGAGTGGAACCTTGAAGTGACCTATGGAATCCAAGTGGTGGAGGTGAGGAGTATGGGGGACAGTTCATGCAAAAGCACAGAGGGAGGTGATAGGAAACAAGAAGTTTGGCTGTTTATAGCCCCAAGTTTGGCTGGAATGTGGAGTGTCATGAAATAAAATTGTATGCAATAAGTCTGGAAAGAGCCAGATCATGAAGGGCTTTAACTCTGAGAGAGGAAGAAGTATTTTATCCTAGAGCCAAAGGGATCATGGGATCATAGGCTCTAAAGCTAGAAAGGACGTCAGAGGTTAATTGTTCCTCTTAATAAAATGAGGGAACTGTGAATCGGAGAGGAATCCTTGAAGTTCCTTGAGTAGGGTAGTAATATGTTCAGCTTGAACATTTATGTCCTTCTTATGTTGTCACCAAATATACTCCTTTGTTTTCATATCATCTAAAGGGGTGAAATGGGTTGCTTTACCTAAAACCTCAGAAGACAGTTAATATGTCTTTCATGATCCTGTAAGTGAATATGTGTCTTACTACTGGTGGGAAAATATTCCTTTTTTGTGCATCACATAGAGTTCATTTTTACTTGTATGGAACTTACAAATTTCACCCTGGCTGTCCTTTGATTTTATAAGCTACTTTATGGTATTAGCTGGGAAGAAGACTTCCAAAAACAACTACCTCACAACTACATGGGATTGTATTAATGAGAGTTCTGCAAAAGGTCTTTCTGCCTGAGTCATTCCAATGCTAAGACCCCAAATCGAATAGGGAGATGTCCTGAGATCGATGCCTAGAATAGGATCTTGACCCTTGGTGGTAAATAAAAGAAAGATTCATGCTATTTGTTTGTCTGAGGCCAATTATTTTAATATATAAGGAACACTCATAGGAACTAAAGGGAGATGATGGGTCATTGTCATCACCTGCTTTTAGCATACCTCTAGGACACCAATGGAAGGATGGGAAATCCAAATTCTAAAAATCAGTTAGTAACCCCATGATTCCACAAACCCTTGTGCATAAGAAGGTGGATTTGTTTTTTTTTAAACTAAGATCTTTGTGAAGAGAAATTCAACAATTTCAGTATCTAGGAATTAATATCCTAAAAATAAAAAATGAACAAAAATCACAACTTTTTTTCTTTCTTTGTTTCTTTGTTACTTTTTTTTTTTTTTTTGCAGGGCAATGAGGGTTAAGTGAGTGTCCCAGGGTCACACAGCTAGTGTCAAGTGTCTGAGGTCATATTTGAACTCAGGGCCACCTGAATCCAGGGACAGTGCTTTATCCACTGTGCCACCTATCTTCCCCCACAACTTTCTTTTAAAAACTTTGGATACTAGAGTAGCAGTGAGGATGGAGAATGACTGCGTGTAGTCAGGGTAGGGGGCAAGGCAAAGAGAATTTCAGGTAGGACTTGGAACAATCATTCTCTGTCCCCCTTCAATCACATAGATTTGGTGTTTTTTTTTTTTTGCATTTTTGCAGGGCAATGGGGGTTAAATGACTTGCCCAAGGTCACACAGCTAGTAAGTGTCTGAGGCTGGATTTGAACTCAGGTACTCCTGAATCCAGGGCCGGTGCTTTATCCACTGCGCCACCTAGCTGCCCCCCACATAGATTTGTTTTAAATATTTTGGAACATCAGAAGTTGGAGACTCTTCTAGTGATAAGAAGGAAACTGGAAGGAGACATACACATGGATGGCAGACGGAAACAAAGAGACCAAGATGACTCATTCCTTGGAATTAAGGAATAGAAAAATTAGAGAAGAAATATAGGGAAATGGGGGCAGCTGGTGGCACAGTGGATAAAGCACCGACCCTGGATTAAGAAGGACCTGATTTCAAATCCGGCCTCAGACACTTGACAACCAAAAACCATATACCCTTACTAGCTGTATGACCTTGGGCAAGTCACTTAACCCTCATTACCCTGAAAAACAAAAAACAAAAAAACAAAACACAGAAATATAGGGAAGGGCACTAAGGAGGAATAATGTGGTATTGTGGGAAAAGGACTGGATTTGGAGTCAGAGGATGTGGGTTTGAATTCTGACTCTGTTGTATGGACCAGGATGAGTCATTTCTTCTTCTAGGCTTCAAATGACTAAATTCTAAATTCCGTGAATGGAGTTCCCATTTATATTATGCTTGATCAATTACAAAGTACTCAATATGTATTGATGTCTAATTTGATCTTCACTGAAACTGAAGTAGGTACTTTTGATGTTCTCACCCCCATTTTACAGATAAATGGCAGAGCTTGTATTTCAACTCAGGATTCCAATTCCAGTCCAGCATTCTCTCCACTAACCATGTTGCTTCCTTGGAGAATAGCTTGAAAGGTGAGGTTTCTCTGGCAATTGGCTCAAATATATTTATTTTAACTAAATAAATCCCTGTCAGTTTCAGTTGAATATTAAATTTATCTCTCCTTATCTTCATTCCTCAGTGTAAAAATTCCTAATTGCCCTCTTGTTTCTACCACATGTTTTTCATCTGATATACATCTACCCTCCTCGCCACCCACTTCCACTATTTACCTTCTAAATCTGACGTTAGTTCTTCATTATCCTCTATATCCAGTTCCAATTCCTTTCATGAATGAGTGACTTTCTTTTCCCAGGATTGTATTCTTTCTCTTCAGTGAGACTGTTTTCTTCTGGTACTATCTTCATACAATGCCACTGACATACACTATTTTACCGTTAACTGATGGTGTAAAACAAACAAACAAAACAAATAAAAAGCATCTACCCTTTAAATCTCAATAATTATTTTTAATTTTACTCCCAAATGTGTGAACTAAAGGTATTTGTTTCCTTTTGGACTGTCTGGTTCCCAGTCCTCATTTTTCTGGAGAATGAATAATTTAAGACAATGAGTGTCTAAACCAATCAGTTCTCAAAGTAGTAAGTAGCATGCACACTATTCATTCTATGCATCTGTAGTCCATGGAAGCTCTGAGACCTTCACCCCAACTCTTACTACAAATTCCCAGAGCTAGGTTGGTTATTATCGTCCCTTAAGGGTTCTAAGGGCATCCCTGAGAGTTCAGAGATGACTTTTAAATACCTAAACCCCAACCAGTGGTCTTCTCCAAGATTATCAGTTGACAACAGATTAAGTTGGCCAGCCTTAAGTAGCTTTTAGAAAAGAGTATTTACTAAGGTAGCACAAAAGTCTATGATCCATTATCCTACAAGCACTTATAGTGTCCAAAGGAAAGTGGACTCAAGCTTTCTTGAGGCTACTTAGTGTGTAACTCCAGCTCCTGGTTGTTGAAAGTCCTTCCCTGCCCCCCCCCCCATGCATGCAGAATCTGTGTGCATTTTTTCTTGGCTACCAATGATGGCTTGTTGTCATCAGTTGCTTTGGGGTACCACTGGGACACCAATGGAAAGATGGTAAGCGAAAAGTCCTCTAGCCAAAGGGGAATGCTACCTGGCCCAAACCACAGCCACACCATGTTTCCTCCTAAGGAGTGTGCTGGAAAGCCACATTTGCTCCAATTTCCATAATTGGTCATTTATTAATGGTCCATGGGGTGGCCAAGTTTTGTAAGTCTGTCCAAACATAATTCTTTTTCAAACACTGCAGTTAGAAGGCCTTTTATCCCTTAGTTTAAGGCCTATAAGTGAGATCTATGACTGAGACATGTATTTGCATAATTAAGGTATCATCGTTAAAATGGAATGGGCATGGTTTCCCCCATATCCTCACTCCCCCCCTGATGTTCCCATAAAGTGCAGCAGAAAGGTTGTCTTATAAAAACACTATCTGCTTACTGAAGTTCTTTGAGGGTCTTGTAGCTGCTCTATTGACCAAGGCAGATATCAAGCTCTGCGTGCCTTGATATGAGATCTTTGAGAGTTGCCATGACCCCAAATTTCATTATTCTGGGGCCAAGTCTCTCCAAACTTAGTGAAGCTGGTCTTTGGATGTTGTTGTTGTTCAGTCATTTCAGTCATATTCGATTCTTTGTGACCCCATTTGGGATTTTCTTGGCAGAGATACTGGAGTGATTTGTCATTTCCTTCTCCAGTTCATTTTATAGATGAGGAAACTGGGGTAAGGAGGGTTAAGTGATTTGCCCAGGGTCACCCAGCTAGTAAGTGTCTGAATCTGGATTTGAACTCAGGTCTTCCTGAATCCAGGGTTGGTGCTCTATCCATTGCAACACCTAGCTGTTCTTGGATGACAGGCATACCATCATCAATACTGTACTGGAACCTTTTTAGCTGGTGAATGCTACCAGGGCTTGGCTTTACACCATTACGCTGGTGTTACCTTCCAGAATCTAGGCCACTTTCATGCCATGATGTGGTACCAGAAGAAGACTGTCCATCTCTGTATGCAACATAATTCAGGACAAGGAAAAAAGGATGTTAGAGTGGAAGTAAAAACCTTCATCCGCTTCCTTAAAACCACTTAGATTCTAAAGAGCCAAAGCACAATTCCCACGCGTGCTGTTGACATTTTCTGCCTCAGAGCTGTTCCCTTTCAGGCAACAAAGTAAGTGCTTTAAGAGGCATGTGCTTACTTTGAACAGTGCAAGGGAGACCCAAATGCCTTTTGTCAGAGCTCTCTTGACACAAGAGGCCTCTTGTCCACTCACTTAGTAGATTTTCCTTGCTTCTCTGCCCCTGAATCCCCAGCACAGCCACTGGCTCTGCTCTAGTGGGGTTCTGAACCTGCTGCCAACACACAGTGAGGAGGCTGACATTCATTAGTGCTGATAATTCACATGCTGTGTTTTCTGTGCCCAGAACATGTGTGTTTAGAGGCACTTGCAAGGAGAAGAAATGTAGATTGTGGCACCCATTACATAGGACTTTTAAAAAGTACTTGCAGTGGGGCAGTAAGGTGGTGCAGTGGATAGAGCACCGGCCCTGGATTCAGGAGTACCTGAGTTCAAATCTGGCCTCAGACACTTAACACTTACTAGCTGTGTGACCCTGGGCAAGTCACTTAACCCCAATTGCCCTGAAAAAAAAAGGACTTGCAGAGCTGCAGAGCTTCATTCTCACATAAACAAGGACAGAGGAAAGAAAGGGTTAAGATCTGAAGAGTGGAGAGAGAGACAGAGAGACAGAGACAGAAAGACAGAGACAGAGACAGAGACAGAGACAGAAAGACAGAGAGACAGAGAAGTCAAGAGTCCAGGATGAAGGAACAGGGATCTTCACACCATTTTCAATTCAGTTCAATACAACAAACATTTATTAAATGCTTACTATGAGCCAGCTACTGAGGCAGGTATTGGTGATACCAAGACAAGCACAAAACAGTCTCAGACTTCAGAAAGAAGTTTACATTTGGCTGGGCATTGGATGGGAGTGGGAGAAGGGTTGAGAATGGGCACAATTTATTCAGAAATAAGTATGACAGGAGGAAAATGGAGAAGGGAAAGGAACATTAACAACTTGATAAGGGGTGTCAGGCAAGGTTTCCTGGAGGTAATTTAATCCCATCAATTAAGTCATGTAGTAAATCAGGAATTCTGGGAAGTGGAGATGAGGGGGGAGGGCATTCCAGAGATAGGGAACATCTTGAGGAAAAGCACGGAAGTGGAACCTGGAGTGTTAGTTTTGGGTAATGGACCATAGATATAGAACTAGAAGGGACCTCGGAGGCCATCTGGTTCTATTTCATTTTACAGATGATAGAACTAAGTCTGGGGCACTTGCCTAGAGTCACATATCAGAGGCAGGATTTGAATCTGGGTCTTCTTGATTCCAGGCCCAATGCTCTAACTACTATAATAGGTCAAATCCCTACTCCAAGGATGTGTCTGAAACCTATAGCTGTACTAAGGGGTTGTTATATCCAATATATATTTTAATTTTTTTTCATTTTCTTTTTTCAATTATATGTAAAGCAATTTTTTATATTTATTTAAAATTTTTTGAATTCCAAATTCTCTCCCACACATCCTCCTCTCCCCGCTTCTTGAGAAGGCAAGAAATTTGCTATAGATTATACATGTGCAGTCATACAAAACATATTTGCATATCATCCATGTCGAAAAGTAAAACACAGACAAAAACAAACCTCAAGAAAAAGAAAGTTTTTAAAAGGTATGTTTCAGTCTGTAGTCAAACTCCATCAGTTCTTTCTCTGGAGTCAGCATTTTTCATCATAAGTCTTTTGGAATCTTCTTGGGTGATTTTATTTCTGAGAATAGCTAAGTCATTCATAGTTGATCATTATGGAATATTGCTATTACTGTATACAACATTCTCTTGGTTTTGCTCTCTTCACTTTGCATCACTTCATGTAATTCTTTGCAGATTTTACTGAACTCATTCTGCTCATCATTTCTTATAGCACAATGAGTCATAGCCAATAGTGCTTAAAATGAGTAGGTTTTCTATAGATGGCTTTTATCAGAAACTAGTCATAGTGGTATTTGTCACTGAACATGCCTTGTATTATTTTCAGCAATCTATCATTAGAAAGCCATACTTTCTGTAAAAATTTGTAGATTGGTGTAGAGTAACAGGGGCCAGGCTTGTGGTATCTCTTGATTTGTTGGTTTGTAATGCTATTGAATTTTACATATATTCATTTCTCATAACTCAACTAGATTATAAACTCCTTGAAGAAAGAGGTGACTTCTACTTCTTTGTAATGCCCTCACCTGCCCCCACCTTCACATTTACATACAAACCTTGCCTTATGCAATGTCTTGTGTATTTTAGATGTCAAATTTACTTATCAACTAAATGTCTTTACCATAGATAGCATAGATAACTGCTGTCTAATGGCATAATTTCTGTGACAGAGAAAAGACTGTTCTGACTGAATACACCCTCACTCCTTCACCGATGTTTGATTTTCTACCATTGCAATTTTACTCCTTTGACAGAAGGCCTTGCCCCATTTCAAAATGCCAATACTCCCAACAGAGGTACTTCTTTAAATACAATCCTTTTCAACCCGGTATGTAAGAGGTTAGCAGCAGCGGTGGATAGCATTCTGGACTTGGAGTCAGCAAGACTTGGGTTCAAATCTTAACCCTGACATTTAGACCAAGTCATTTAAGCAACTTGATAGGACTATAACATTAATCGCAATATACATTGGCGATGAAATTACAAGTCCTTCACGTGTTGTTGTGAAGAAGTCTACTATATCCTTTTCTGAGTGAAGAGCATAGAATCATATATTTAGAACTGGAAGGGACCACAAAGATCATTCAGTCCAACCCCTCCTTTTACAGATGAAGAAACTGAGACCCAAAGTGTTGAGTAAGGGGCAGATATGGGATTCAGACCTTGGTCCTCTGTCTCCAGATCCAATACTCTGTACTGTACTACATTGACTCCCAGTCTGAGAGTTCTGTAAGGTACAAGAATACCTAGGAGAGAAAAAGGGAAGGGCAGGACACAAAAGTACTGATGCTGAAAATAAACCTGATTTCATGGTTTTTCAGCAGGCTCAGACTTTAAAGTCTGGCCCTGCTCCTTTACAGACAACCCCGGCCAACCCTGTTTTATCATATCATTAATAAATTATAAGCAAACACCATGAAGTCAAGAGCCCCCACTGCAAACACTGTTGAGGCAGGGTTCACCTGCCAAGTATTAGATAAGCCCTACTTCGTGGAAGGCTAATCATCACCCGAGGATGAGGAGACAGGATCCAAGTTAAGGGGAGAACAAATGTCAACCAAAAGCCGGGCTAGGTTCCTACCAAGGTATTTGCAGAGAATTGAGATACAGGTGGGAGAGACTGGTTGTCAGAGAAGAGAATCATGACACGTGACAGTAAAGTCTATACTAGGTTAGGATGCCAAAATATGAGGACTTGTTAGTTAATTGACTGCCTGAATCCACCTGCTTCCCCAGAGTTTGGTTTTTGCTTTGTTTTGTTTCATTTCTAAATAGCGGATGTCTCCGTTCCAGCTCCCAGCACTAATGTGCTCTGGGGGTCATGGATAGGGATCACCAAGCCTCTCTCTCCCACCCATTAAGCTACGGACGTGTATCCTGCCAATTACCCATTTTCTAACATTCATAACTGGGTCCCTATGTAACTAACTTCCCTCTTAATATTGTTTCTCTTAATATCCTAATTAGCTGAGCCAATTAACAAAACCTCACTGTGTATGGCTGTTTTTAAAAGCTGCTGCGCTTCCTCCTCCAGGTGGCCCCACTTCCCTGGAGGTGAGACAAATGCTGATGACTCATCTCCTAACCAGGTCTTAATGACACTGCTTATGGATATAGCCTTTCATCTTCTTCAGGGTACCTTTGCTCCCCAGATTGCAAAGATTTTTTTTTTACCAACAGTCATGAATTCATGAAGGTTATCACTACCTCCCAAAGGTAGAGACATATTAAATCAATTAAACCCTGATAAACATAATTTCAGCACTGAGGTGGCATTCTTAAGAGGCAGGAAATAGGATTCAGGAAAAGTCACGAGTTCCTGAAATAATGGCTTTCTCTTGTGCAGTTAAACTAGGCTTTTGTACCATGAGACTGAAGACAGAGCAGAGCATATCAAGCAGGTGTTTGCTGTGACATGAATCTGAGAAGTTAAGCCAGGGGAGAGCCGGGTAAATAAGCGGGGATTCTAAGGCCTAAGCCCACAGCCAGTCAGGGCAGTGATAAGACAGTCTGGGATGTACTCAGCAGGAACAAGAGGATGTGATTAAGGAGGAGAAATGCTATGCGAAGCCTCAGGGCCCAAGGAGAGCAGATGATTAGGCTTTTTTTCTTCCCCCTGCTTAACCTTGGGATGTGGAGTAGCTTCCCTTCAGACATTCCTCCGTGGCATCAGCCCCATGCACAGATCAATAGATATTCTAGAGGATGTCGACCAGCCAGGGCACTCAGAGGCGGAGTAGGCAGTGCTCAGCCCCATGTCCTCCAGGTCCCCTGCCTCATGTTGAGACTAGGACGTGGAAATAGGTCAGTGTTCATCTGCAGGAATTGGTGTGTTGTGAGAAGGGGGCTTTTCTATTGTACTTCAGGGATGGAGCCAGTCCACACAGTGATTTTCCACCAGCCCAGGCACGTGGCCATCCATTAAATCCAGAAATAAATCATGTGCAGGGCCCTTGGGAGCTCTATTTGTTTTGCATGTTTTTAAATCAGCATCTCTAGCTAGATGAGCTGGCATCTCTCCTCCTACCATTTCTGCGTAAACAGAATCTTGCTTGTCTTCAGCCCCTTTGCCCTTAGGAGACTTCTCATTGCTGATTTGGGTTTTTTCAGCAGCATTTCCTAGATGGAAATGTTCTTTAAGATATTTTTTTCCTTTGGTGTTTGTGAATATTGATGTCCAAAACTGATTCATAGGGACTGTCCGTTAATTCTATGAGTATTGATTGAGCACCTATACACCAGACAAAGTGCTAGGCAATGAAGATATGAAGACAAAAAGGAAAAGATCCTCTCCTTGGAGGGTTTATGTTCTTTTTGGATGTGGAGATGGGGAGGAAGAAACAGGGACACAGAAAAGTAAATAGAAGAAAATATGGACAAAGTAGATATCGAATAATTTGGGGGTTTGAGGGTACCAGCAGCTGGGGGATTAGGATAAAAGGTCAGAACTTTCAAGGAAACTGGGGGGTCTCTCCCCAGACACACATGCTTCTATATGCAGTGTTTGAAGGACAGTAATGGACAGTAAGTATGGAAAGGTAAGATAGGGACAGATTGTGAAAGGCTTTTTAAAAAAAGTTTGTATTTTATCCTAGAGGCAAGAGGGAGTGATGTAATCAGATTTGTGCTTTAGGAATAATATTTAGGCAGCAGTGTGGAGAATGGATTTGAGGGAACTATTCCTCCACACTGGCCCTACTGCTTGCAATTATTTCTTTTTTTGTATGTTTATTTTTGGTTTTGTTTTTTTTGTGAGGCAATTGGGGTTAAGTGACTTCCCCAGGGTCACACAGCTAGTAAGTGTTAAGTGTCTGAGGTGGGATTTGAACTCAGGTTCTCCTGAACCTAGGGTCAGTGCTTTATCCACTGGACCACCTAGCTGCCGCTACATTTATTTTTATTCAAAAGTATTTTATATCTGTGGGCTCAGGGCCCATGGCCCCATCAATATTCTCTCCCTCTCAGGTTCCTCCAGGTTAGTGCTACTGTTGGGACAGTAATTTATACAAATTCAGAACTCTGAGTTTCCCTTTATATTAGACTAAGCCAGATGACACATGAATCCAAAGGAAAGATATTTAATTAAAATAGAATGGTAAGGCAATAACATGGAATAGGATCAAGTATTTGATGTTTTTATCATCCTTTTCCAAATGCCTGCTACCATCCAACATCTCCTGGGAGTACTTGTCAGTTCCCAACTAAATATTCTGGCTCCTCAACAGCAGGAAAGGGATATATTTATGTCCCTCAAAGAGTACAAATGAATCCTGTGAAGTGGTCAGATGTATTTAATTCACACTATTCAGAATGATAATTATATAAAATATGATCATTGGTTCCAGCCCAATGGAACTATTCAGTAAAAATCTGAATAATGCTACCATCTCAGTGCATTCATTATTCATACTCATTGGGAGCTACCTGTATATTATAAGAGTAAGGATCCTTGCTACCTCCCTGCATTCTAGAGCACACTAAGCTTCTCTTGGGAACATGAGAAACATTGTAGTCTTGGAAGCCCTGGACTTCTCAAAGAAACGTGAAGTGATGCCACTCTTCGTACCTCTCATCACCACCTCCATGTATCTACCATCTCTTGTTGGCCACCCCAACACTTCTCCAACCTTATGTCTTACCTCTGATGAGATTCCCATCCAATTTTTATACTGTGTATGTGCCTAACTAGCTACGGTGTTGGATGGGGACATCACATTGTGAATTCCACATACAGACTTCTGGGAGTTATAGAGGGAGGGACATACTTCTTTACATTCTACTTCAAGTAAAAATTTTGCGGTTCGTGCAAATTGCATGGAGACCAGCGAAACATTTGACAGATGTCTTTTAAGTATGTTCAAGGCACTGTGCTACATCTGTAAACATATAATAAATATACATCAATATCCACTTTGGAGTTGCATGTAGCAGATCAGACACACAGGTCATTTGCAGAAACATAATATATAACAAATATAACAAAGTGGTATATTATAGACCAAGTGTTTTAAGTCACATATAATTTGTGGCACATACATTTGTGTTTCATATAGTTGATCCAACACATTATATGCAATGCCTAACATATCACATGTTTCAGTTACATCCCAATTACCCATTATATTGGCATTGTCTATGTCTAGTGGCCTCCTCTCGCACTGCTATGGAAGCATGTCAGTCTGGTCAGACAGTCCCTTGTAAGGGTTATTTCCTACCCTATGTGTTCTAAAAATCTCCTGATTGTGAGATGGTAGATGGGCCAGGCTGACTCTTGTTATCCTCACCACTACAGTAAGGCACCAAGGGAAGCCCTGGGTATGCAAAAGCAAAAATGAAATCATCCCTGCACTCAGGTAGCTTATATCCTACTTGGGAGAATATGACATACACACAGATAGATAAGTAAACCATAATTTGAGGCAGGAGAGAACAGCAATGACCAAGGACTGAGGCAAGGATGCACAGAGGAGACAGCACCTGAACTGGGCCTTGACGGAACATCAGGATTTTGATCGGCAGAGATGAAGAGGAAGCAAATTCCAGGCCCGGCGGCTGGCCTGTCCAAACACACAGAGGCAGGAGATATATGTAAAACACTGAATGTAGGGGAATAATACAAAATTGGGCTAGAAATACATATTACAGCCAGATTGTATCTTATCCTCATGGCAGTAGGGTACACTCCAGGACAAGGAGCAAAGAATATGGTGCTGGAAGGTGTAAGACCCAATCACCTCCTTAAATCCACTTAGATTCTAAAGAGCACTGATGCTGAGCACCAACAAAATTAAGTGAGGGATTTTTGTTTTAAAGACTCAGATCAATTGCCTCTCCTTTCGTAAGGCCTATCCTGGTCCCAACAGTGTCTGTTGTGTTTCTCTCTAAAGGTAACCTTCCATATTTATCTGCTATGTGCCCATGTTCCCGTATGAAGATGTAAACAACTTGAGGTCAAGGATTGTTTTTGCTTTTTCCTTATCTCCCTAGTGCTTGACACATAGCAAATGGCTCAAAAATGCTTATTAACTGATTGATTAATTTAGGGAAAAAAGAAGCTAGTCCTGTGCCTTAGAACCATTATTTTGGAAGGGGTGTGGAGGGTGATGGGGAAGACTGGAGGCAGAGAGATGAGGTAGGTGGTTATTATAATAATTCTGGGAGCAGCTAGGTGGAGCAGTAGATAGAGCACAGGCCCTGGATTCAGGAGGAACTGAGTTCAAATCCAACCCCAGACACTTAACACTTACTAGCTATGTGACCCTGGGCAAGTCACTTAACCCCAATTGCCTCACCAAAAAAATTAATAATAATAATAATAATTCTGGCAAAAGGGGATGAGGGCCTAAAATTGGGCTGTGTGAGTAGTGTTGACATCCAACACTATCACTTTCATCTCAGCAATCAGAATGTAAGTGCTTTATTCTTTGTATAGGTGTCTCCAGAGCAGAGGACAGTGCCTAGCATGTGCTAAGCATTTAATAAATATTTGTAGACTGCTTGATCAACAATCTCTCTCTAGGTCCTCCTCAAGATGCCATCTATCAGAACTTCAAGCTTCCCCAAGCAGTGTAGAACCATGATAAAGACTGTTTGGCCTAGAATGAGAGTACTCAGCTTCAGGTCTTAGTTCTATAACTAAAGTGTATAATTTTAGGCAAGTCACTTACCCTTTTTAGCCTTTGTTTCTTTGTCTATAAAATGAGTTGGACTAAATGAACGCTGAGTTCTCATCTGGATCTAAATCTATGACAGTTGTTTGTCGTTGTTTTCTTCTTTCTCAAAGTGGACTGTGACAAATGTCATGACTGCAATGAATGATGTAAGTGAGGGAGGGCTGTGCAAAGTCACCAGCCTCACTCTCTTCTCCAGAGCCATCTGGGTCCACTGGCAAGATATAGCATCAGGATAACTTCAGATGGCCTCTAAATCAGTGGCCCCTAAAAGCTCCCAGTGTCTCATGGAACAGAGTATATGCCCTATCCGTAGGATGGGTGCAGAGAGAGGCAGATTCACTACTTCAGGCCATCCATATGCACTAAAGCATGACCTAGAAAATCAAGTATCATTAATGGCTGATGTTGACTTGCTATGTTGAGGCAAGAGTGTGAAGGATAGCATGAAAGGTGAACTTTAGTGTTGTCTCTCCCCAGACACACATGCTTCTACTGCCAATAGTTTGGAAATGCAGAGAAGACCTGGGAGGTTGAGTTTGAATAGAAGTAGTGTTGATAACCCTCAAGTGTGAGCACCCATAGTCAGCCAAACATGCTAAGCCACATGAGCTGTCATGAAAGGCCATGGAAGGCCATGCTGAACATGGGCTAGAGATTGATCACTAACCCTTTGCTGCATGATCTTCTGTGGTCCTAAAGAGTTGATATGCCTTAGTGAGTGCATTCTTTATTAGGATCATCACATTTAGAACTGAAAGAGACCTTAGGGATCATTTAGCCCAGCTCTTCCCAACCGTTGGAAGCATGATAGTTCTTTTTTAATTGGGAAAAAATGTTAAGCACCCCAACACAAGAAAATTGTGCTATTGTTATCTGTGATTATAGAACTATCCAAGGGCAAAAAGCTATGAAGGCATAGCTTCCAGGAATAAGGAGGAGTGATAGTCCCTTGAGAGAAAGAGACAGATTGAGGCAGGGGAGAGAGAGAGAGAGAGAGAGAGAGAGAGAGAGAGAGAGAGAGAGAGAGAGAGAGAGAGAGAGAGAGAGAGAGAGAAAGAGAGAGAGAGAGAGAGAGAGAGAGAGAGAGAAGAAGAAGAAGAAGAAGAAGAAGAAGAAGAGAAGAGAAGAGAAGAGAAGAGAAGAGAAGAGAAGAGAAGAGAAGAGAAGAGAAGAGAAGAGAAGAGAAGAGAAGAGAAGAGAAGAGAAGAGAAGAGAAGAGAAGAGAAGAGAAGAGAAGAGAAGAGAAGGGAAGGGGAAGAGAAGGGGAAGAGATAGAGGAAAAGAGGGAGGAAGGAGAGAGGGATTTCTTAAGTACTTACTCTGTATACTTTGTGTACTCCATGCCAGGCACTGTGCTAAGTGCTAGGAACACAAATACAAACCAATAAAACAGTCTCTATTTTAAGGATCTTATAAGAATGGGGACAAGAACACACAATGGGGTTCTGGAAAGAGGGGTGTTGTATCAGGCAAAGAGGAGGAGGAAAGAATCCAAGTATGAGTGAAGTGAAGCATGACTGAGGAATTGTTTTACTTAATTGTGAATATCTGTTATGAGAAATTTATTTTTTGTGTGTAAATGAATTGTGTTAGGAGGAGAAAATAGATATCTTCATTAAAAAACCAAGTGAAAAAAGGTCAAAGAGGGTGCTACAAATGTGGAACATTGTGCGTACTTTCAGATGAGGTTACTACATTTTCAGTTTTGCTTAATTGTTTTACTTAGAAGAGAACTCACAGATTTGGGATAATTTGTAAATGTAATGTAACATTCTTTTTTTTTTTTTTTTTAGTGAGGCAATTGGGGTTAAGTGACTTGCCCAGGGTCACAGAGCTAGTAAGTGTTAAGTGTCTGAGGCTGGATTTGAATTCAGGTACTCCTGACTCCAGGGCCGGTGCTCTATCCACTTCACCACCTAGCTGCCCCTGTAATGTAACATTCTTAAAAAATACCACTTAAAAACCATCAAAGTTGTTTAGAAATGGTTTGTATTTGCTAACTTGAGATTCTTTCCATTTATGAGGTTTCGTGAAACCCAGATACCTTGACTCCACATCCAGTGCTTTTGCTACTACATTCTATCATTAAGTAACTAGGAAACATCATAGAGAGAGTGTTGGACCTAGAGTTGGGAAGACCTGAGCTCAAATTCTGACTCAGACCATTATTAGCTGTGTGACTCTGGGCATAGGGTCTGAGTCTCAGTTTCCTCTTCTGTTAAATGAGACTAATAATAGCACTTTCTTCAAAGGATTGTTATGAACTGCTTTGCAAATTTTCAGGTGCTGTAGAAATATTAGCTATTATTGTTGTTGCTGTTATTAATAGACTGTAACAGACACTGAGAGAATATCATTTTCTGAGGCATCTTGTTCTGGGATATAATCTAGCAAAGCCTTTTTTAATCTTTACAACTTAACTAGATGGATAAAAATTCAGTGGGACTCACAATTGAGTTAAGTTGATGAAGGGTCCATGAAATAGCAGAGGCCCTTTTCCATTCACTTGAATAAGAGTTGTATGAGTGAATTTGATGGTCTGACTGGCTTAGGACAGTATGAATTCTGTAAGTATCTCTGACTAGAAGTGGGACTTAAAAAATGCACAAATTGTTTTGATGATAAAGACAGTAAAAAGTGGCCTCTGACATTATTTGGGCTTTGGACTGCTTTGGCACTTACCGATTGGTTGTATATTTGGCATGCTCATCATTAATTCATGTGTGTTTATTCTGTCTCCCCAGCAAGATGGGAAGTTCTCTGAGGGATGCAATTGTGTTTCCTCTTTTTTTGCCTCACACTGTCTTCTGCACTCAGCAGGACCTCATAAAATGTTGATGACCAAGTGAATGACTGACAAGAACCTGCTTGCCAAGTCACTTGGAGTCCATTTGATTCACATAGAAGTCCTTGACACCTGATCAACCCACCTGTTTTGATTCCTCTGTATCAAAGGGCCAAGGGTTAAAGAGACTTATTCAATCAACCCATGATGTGATAAGGGTAGTTGTCCCAGCAGGCTTCATGTGTACATGAGGAGCAGGGGAGAGAGCAGCAGTAGCTATAGCTGACGTTACTATAGCACTTTAAGGTTTCAAAAGCACTTTACGAATATTATCTCATTTTATCCTCACAACAACCCTGGATGCTATTATTATCCCCATTTTACAGATGAGGCAGTCAGAGGTTAAGTAACTTGCCCAGGGTCACATAGCTAGTAAGTATCTGAGCCTTGATTTGAACTCAGGTCTTCTTGTCTCCAGGTCCTATGCTCTATCCACTGTGCCACCTAGCTCCCTTTATGCAGATGACCCCTTGTTATTGTCAATCCACCCCCCTAAATCCCTGAATAGTAATGTATATATCTATTCCTTTGATAGTTATAAGTTCAGAGTACCTGTTTGCAACTAATCAACTATTCAGCTCATGATTTGAGCTTCCATGTAGTCACTGACTATGATACTGGATTATGTACATTAGCAAAAGCATTTAATCAAGACACAGAATAATGTAGACAAATGGGAAGGAATCAGTAAAAACATTTTCTGAACCCATTCATGAATGGACATAATCTCCTATCCTTTTAGGGGAGATAAAATCTAATTCTCCTTTAATTGCTTTGATTCCCTAGCATAGGGGAAAAAGAAAATCATCATAACAGCCTTTTTATTACTCATGACCCCAGTGCTAAATTGTTAGGATACATGTCATTTATTTATTTATTTATTTTTGCAGGGCAGTGGGGGATAAGTGACTTGCCCAGGGTCACACAGCTAGTAAGTATCAAGTGTCTGAGGCCGGATTTGAACTCAGGTACTCCTGAATCCAGGGCCGGTGCTTTATCCACTGCGCCACCTAGCCGCCCCCTTATGTCATTTATTTTTGGAATTTCTTTCCTGAGGCTTCTCATAGCAGCCTGGAGGATGACTAAAATCTCTCACCTCAGCTCTGGATTATTATGTTCCAACTGCAAGTCACTTATCCAGGGACCATGTGGCCATGTAGTCTCTTTACTCCAACTATGGCTCCATGTCTCCAAGCATGGGCAGCCCTGTTTTTTTGTTTGTTTGTTTTTTAGTGAGGCAATTGGGGTTAAGTGACTTGCCCAGGGTCACACAGCTAGTAAGTGTTAAGTGTCTGAGGTCGGATTTGAACTCAGGTCCTCCTGACTCCAGGGCTGGTGCTCTATCCACTGCACCACCTAGCTGCCCCAGCAGCCCTGTTTTTTAAACCTCTTGCCTTATAGTTTACTCTCTGTACTAATCAGAGTCCTAACCTAGTGATGCCACCACATGGTGGGCCCATGCACAGCCCTCTGGCAAATGTAATAGAGAGTGGCACTTCCAAAGAGTGACTCTCCCTCAACCCTAATCACTGCAGGAAATGAAGTCCTGGTGATATGCCTTCTACGATAAACTAGTAGAGTATGCTCACAAAAAGTGCACATGGTACTTTTCTAATACTATACAGACATTATTGCCTCAAAATTGTCCTTGAAAAAGGGAAGGCACACTTCTTGGAGCAATCTGCATTTGGTTTATTAACAAAGTTAGGGAGTGGTGGAAGCATAATTTATTGGCCACTTGCTGCTGTTCTCCTCTGTAGTCTCTGATTTCTTAAAACCCTGCTCCTTTCCCATTTTCTCTCAACTCTTCCCCCTTCTTCTTTTGCTTTTCCTTCAGTAAAAAGTGTTGAACCCCTGGTAAGGCACAAGTACATGCTCTCATCCTGCCTGGTATAATGTATTCACCAGATGATTTAGTGTCCTCTATGGTAGTCTGTGGTGCATAGCTCATGTGCAGGTATCTGAGCTCTCCTCCCTCCCTCCTTCTCTCCCTCCGTCCCTTTCTTGCCATTAATTGTTTTTTATTTTCAGTTCCAAATTCTCTCCCTCCCCCAGAGCCTTCCCCACCCCTTGAGAAGGTAAGCAATATCATGCTCATTATACATGTGAAGTCATGCAAAACATATTTTCATATCAGCCAAGTTTTAAAAAGCGAAAAAAGTGAAAAATGTATTCTTAGCCTTTTTTTTAAAGATGAAAATTGTGTTGTGAAGATGGCTGTGTCTTAGTGGTTGATTTCAAGCCAAAGCGAAATAAGCCATCCATTGATCCTTTCTCTACCTTACATGAAGAGGATTTCCTTGATTTTCTTTGACTTGTTACTGGTATCATTTGATCTTAAAATCAATGCTGGGCGCTCTCCACTAATTCTCCCAGAATTCCAAGATGCCAGGTGAGTAGGCAGAATTTCAATAGAGTAGTGGTGATGGTGGTAGAGGAGGAAGCTGTTGTTGTTCTCTCTGATCCCTTCTTTTTACATCAATTCTTCAATGGGTCCATGATCCCATGGGTCACGGATACTCCAAGGTGAAGGAACACCTTCACACTTTTCATTTTGTGTAAGTGCTTTCCATCTTCTTTTAAAATATTTTTTGAGGGGGGACAATGAGGGTTAAGTGACTTGCCCAGGGTCACACAACTAGTAAGTGTCAAGTGTCTGAGGCTGGATTTGAAATCAGGTCCTCCTGAATCCAGGGCTGGTCCTTTATCCACTGTGCCACCTAGCTGCCCCTCCTTTTTTTTAAAATTTATTTTGAATTTAAATACAAGAAGGCAAAACCCCCATCCATTTCCATGTACACAGCACAGTTCCAAAAGAGGATTCAATAGGAAACCATGAATCTCTATTTCATATGTTTAATTTTTAAAAACAACAATAACTATGTAGTAAATACTACACATTGTTTTCAAAGCTGCCCTGCTTTTCTGTGCTTCCTTCTGAATTTTCTTTTGTTCTCTTCTGTGTGCTTTTTTATTATTTTTTTCTCCCTCCCTCCTCACCCCACACTAGAGAGGTCACCATTAAACATAGATATGTGTATATATTTTAATATACACATATGTATACAAATATACATAAACCTATACATGTATATACATATGTATATATATATATACATATTTGCATGTATATATACATACCATACTATATATACTTCTATTTATCAGTTCTTTCTCTGGAGGTGGATAGTATCTTCTTTTATAGGGTCTTTGTAGTCATTTTGAATATTTATAATTCTCAGAATAACTTAGTTATTTACAGTTGTTCTTTGAAAAATATTGCTGTTACTGAATACAGCATTCTCTTGGTTCTGCTCATTTCACTCTTCTTTATTTCATTCAAGTCTTTCCATGTTTTTTTTTTCTAAAATCAACGAACTCATCATTTCTTATGGTGCAGTAGTATTCCATCATAATCATATACCACAACTTGTTTAGCCATTCCCTGATTAATGGGCATCTCCTCAATTTCCAGTTCTTTGTCACTATAAAGAAAACTTACTGTAAATATTTTAGAACATATAAATTCTTTTCCTTTCTCCCTGATCACCTTGGGAAATAGACCTAATAATGGGATTGCTGGATCAAAGGATATAAAGATTTATAACTCTTTGGGCATAATTCTATATTGTTCTCCCAAACAGTTGGATTGGTTCACAGTTCCACCAACAGTGTATTAGTGTCCCATGTTTTCCACAACCCCTCTAACATTTGCAATTTTCTCCTATCATTTTAGCCAATCTTATAGGTGTTTCCCAAAGTTGTTTTAATTTGCATTTCTCTACTCAATAATTATTTAGAGCATTTTTTCATGACTATTGTTTTAATTTTTCATTAAAACTGTCTGTTTATATCTTTTGATCATTTATCAATTAGGGAATGACTCACATTCTTATAAATTTGACAAAGTTCTCTCTATATTTGAGATATGAATCCTATATCTGGGAAATTATCTATAAATTTTTTCCTGATCCTGTTTCCCCGCTAATCTTGGCTACATTGGTTTTATTTGTACAAACCCCTTTTAATTTAATGTAATCAAAATTATCCATTTTATATCTCACAATGTCCTCTTATCTCTTCTTTATTTGTGAATATGGCTCCTATTCATAAGTCTGATAGGCCATATGTTCCATGTTCTTATAATTTCCTTATGATATCTTCCTTTAGGGCGGAGGAAAGGCAGTGAGCTCCCGAACTCATGACATGATTGCTCCAAAAAACATCCAAATAAGGTCATAGGAAAATGCCCGGAGCAGCAAAACTCACAGAAGAATATGCTGAAATCATCTTCTAACCAAGAATGGCTTAGAAGGTCGGAAGGAGGGAGCTGCTGTGCTGATACAGGAGTCGGGCCCAACACCACAGTCACCCTGACACAGTTCTAGTCTCAGGAAGTCCTCACCAGAGAAGGAGACCCCCAGAGCCTCTGAATCAGCTGAAGCACCAGTGTCGTCTGGAACTAAGCTCACAGTCTGGTGAGTAGGCTGAGCCCTGGGCAGGGGAGAGACTACAGGGGTCTATGCTGCTGCTAAGGCAGAACTTAGATTTTACGCCCTTACTGAGAACCAGGTGGTAGGCTCAAGTAGAAGTGGCCTAGGTGGGGGAGGGGCACAGGCTCGTCGGAGCTAATAACCACAACACACAAAGCTGGTTGATTGGCAAATTGGTCTGGGGTCATCTAGGACCAGGAAACAGACTGGGTGAGGGAAGAACCTGATTCTCCTTAAATCATACCACCTGGGACTTCTTAAGCTTGGGATACTGCAGCCTGGAAACAGTGCCCCACTTTAAGGAGCTAAAAGTCTAGTAAAAGAAAGGCAAGATATCTTCCTTTATATGTAGGTCATGTATCCATTTTGACTTTATCTTAATAAATGGTGTAAGATATTGGTCTATGTCTGATTTCTGCCAGATAGTTTCCCAATTTTTGTTTGCTAAATAATGAATTCTTATCCTCAAACTTAAATCTTTACATTTGTCAAATACAAGGTTACTGTAATCATTGACTACTCTGTATGGTATGTCTGTTCTGTTCCACTGATCTACCTTTTTATTTCTTAACCAGTACCAGATAGTTTTGGTAATTACTACCTTATAATACAGTTTAAGATCTGGTACTGATATTCTTATCCTTTTGCTCTTCCAAATGAATTTTTTTAGCTCAATGAAATTTCTTTTGGTAATTTAATTGGGATGGCTTTAAATAAATTGATTGGTTTAGGTAGAATTATCATTTTTTTTATGTTGACTCTGCCTTCCCATAAACAATGAATACTTCTCCAATTGTTTAAATCTGACTATTTGTATAAAAAGTGTTTTATAATTATGCTAATGTAGTTCCTAGGTTTTTGTCTGGGCACGTATACTCCCCATTACTTTATACTGTCTACACTTATTTTAAATGGGGTATCTCTTACTATCACTTCTTGAGGATTTTATTGATGATATAGAGAAATGCTGCTGATTTATGTGGGTTTATTTTATATCCTGCTTTGCTAAAATTAATTATTTCACCTAACTTTTTAGTTAAATCTTTAGGATTTTCCATGTATGTCATCATATTGTATGCAAAAGAGATAGTTTTATTATCTCATTGCCTATTCCAATTCCTTCCATTTATTTTTCTTCTCTTATTGCTATTGCTTTTATTTCTACTACAATATTGAATGATACTGGTGATAATGGGCATCCTTGTTTAACTCCTGATCTTATTGAGAAGGCTTCTAGCTTATCTCCATTGCAAATAATATTTGTTGTTTGTTTTAGGTAGGTGCTTCCTATCATTTTAAGGAAAAATCCATTTATACCTATGCTTTTAATATTTTTAATTGGAATGAGTGTTATATTTTGTCAAAAGCTTTTTCTGTATCTATTGATATAATCTTATTATTTTCATTGTTTTTGTTATTGATTTTGTTAAAAAGTTTTCCTTATGATAACCATCTCTACATTCCTGATATAAATCCCACTTGGTCACAATGTATAATCTTTATGATATATTGTGAAAGTGGTCTATAACTTTCTCAGGTTTTGCTGTTCCTACTTTTGGCATCAACACCATATTTGTTTCATAAAAGGAGTTTGATAGGACTCCCTCTTAGCTTATTATTCCAAATAATTTATTTAATATTGGGATTAGTTAATCTTTAAATGTTTCACTTGTAATTCACTTATAAATCCATCTGGTCCTAATGCTTTTTTCCTTATGAAGCTCATTTATGGCCTATTCAATTTCCTTTTCTAATATAGGTTTATTTAGATATTCTATTTCCTATTCTGTTAATCTAAGCAGTTTACATTTTTGTAAATATTCTTCCATTTCACTTAAATTGTTAAATTTATTAGCTTATAATTGGGCAAAATAACTCCTTAAAATTACTTTGATTTCATCTTCATTAGTGGTATATTATATTTACCCTTTTCATTTTTGATACTAGTGATTTGTTTTTCTTCTCTCTTTTAAAAAATCATTAATCTCAGGCTTATTTATTTTGTTGTTTTTTCATAAAGACAACTCCTAGTTTTGTTTATTAATTCAATGGTTTTCTAACATTCAATTTTATTAATCTTACCTTTAATTTTTAGGATTTCCAATTTGGTATTTAATTGGGGATTTTTAATTTGTTCTTTTTCTAGTTTTTAAAAATTGCATACTCAATTCAATGGTCTGCTCTTTCTCTATTTTATTAATGTAAGCATTTAGAGATATATGTTTTTCTCTTATTACTCCTTTTGATATATTCCATAGGTTTTGGTATGTTGTCTCATTATTATAATTTTCTTTAATGAAATTATTAATTATTTCTATGGTTTGTTCTTTTACTCACCCATTCTTTAAGATTAAGCTGTCTATTCTCCAATTAATTTTTAATGTGTTTCCATGGCCCCTTACTGCATATATTTTTATTGCATTGTGATCTGAAAAGCATGTATTTAACATTTCTGTATTCCTAAAGTTTTTATGCTCTAATATTCAGTCAACTTATGTAGAAGTACCTTGTATCACTGAGAAAAGGTATAGTCCTTTCTATTCCCTCAATTCTCTCCAGATATCTATGATATGGCTTATATATATATATATATATATATATATATATATATATATCACATAACTTATCTATTCATCTTCTTTCTTATTTATTTTGGTTAGATTTATCTAGTTGTGAGAGGGGAAGGTTGAAGTCCCCCACTATTATAGTTTTTCTATCTATTTCCACCTAGAATTCATTTAACTTTTCCTTTGAAAATTTGGATGCTATAGCATTTGGTGCATATAGGTATAGTTATGCTATTGCTTCATTATCTATGGTACCTTTAATTGTAGTGCTGTTTCCCTCTTCGTCTCTTTTAATTAATTCTATTTTAGCTTTAATTTGTCTGAAATCATGATTGTTACCTCTGCTTTATTGCATCAGCTGAAGCATAATAAATTCCATTCCAGTCCTTTATTTTTATTTTGTGTGTATCTCTCATTTTAAAATGTGTTTCCTATAAACAACATATTGTTGGATTCTGTTTTTTAATCCGTTCTGCTATTGGTTATGTTTTATGGGTGAGTTCATCCCATTCACATTCTTTTTCTCTTTTTCTTTTTCTTTTTTTAGTGAGGAAATTGGGGTTAAGTGACTTGTCCAGGGTCACATAGCTAGTAAGTGTTAAGTGTCTTAGGCTGGATTTGAACTCAGGTATTCCTGACTCCAGGGCCGGTGCTCTATCCACTGTGCCACCTAGCTGCCCCAGATCCCATTCACATTCAAAGTTACTATTACTAGTTGTATATTTTCCTCCACCCTATTTTTCCTCACTGTTTATCCTTCCTTTCCTCTCTTTTTACCCTATCCCTCCTGAAATGTCTTAATTTACTTCAAACCACTGCCTCCCTAATCCACACACCCTATAAGAATCTTACCCTCCTGATCCTTAGTTTCCCCAACCTTTTAAGAATCCCTCCCTTATTCTATCCCCTTGCCTTCTATTTCTTTGTAAGTTAAGACTTTTATACTGAAAAATTAAATTCTGAAGAACAAAGCAGCTAGGTTTGTAAACAAAAATAACTTACTCAGCAAGACGAGTGTAATTCTACATGGGAAAAATGGATATTTGATGAATTAAAGGACTTTCAGTTATTTGTGACAAAAAGACCAGAAGAACTGAACAGAAAATTTGACCTATAGGAGTCAGGAGAAAAATAAGAAGGTAAACATTAAAGACCAATTATAAATATATAAAGATATATCTTATATATCATATATTATCTGTAACTCTTAGGTTACAGATAAGTTATCATTACTTGGGTGGTTTGAAAGAGCATACATAGACATAAGGCTTGGGGTTGAGTTGAGTATGATGGGATGATCCTAAAAAATAAAATTGGGTAGGGAAAGGTAAAATAGAGAAAGGACTTCATAAAACAAGGCTTGAATAGAAGAACTGTTTCAGTGGAGGCATGAGAGGGTGGACGGCTGATAGTGCTAGAACCTTATTCTCATCAGAACTGGGTTAAAGAAGAAATAACATACATCTAGTATGATATAAAAGTCTTTGAGAAAAAATCCAGATTACCACTTGAAAGATGCCCTAAGATGAAAACTCACAGGAACTTTATAGTCATGTTTCAGAACTCCCAGGTCAAGGAGAAAATATTACAAGCAACTAGGGAAAAATAATTTAAATACTTTATAACTACAGGCAGGATAACAAGATTTAGTAGCTTTGTATCAGTCAGGCTCTAGTCCCTAGAATAATGTCTCAGGCATCAAGTTTTTCATGCTGTTGTTTTCTGAGCTCTATCTGGGGGCCTGACTTCTGCCACCCCTCTCTGGCTCCTGAGCCATAGCCAGGGTCTTCAGCAGCACTGTTACCACAAATAATCTTACTCCCCACTATTCCCTACATGACTGCAAACTTCAAAGCACCCCTTTGCCCTGGAACTAAAACTAGGGACCCTGCTCTCCTACAAATACCCACAGCCAGTAGAGTCCTACCCATCTATGACTGCATTCACTAGCCTGTGCTTGCTGCTTCTTACAGCCACAGCCTGGGACTGAATCAAGTTAGGACACCTACATCCTGCATCCAGCACCAGCAAAAGGCCTTGTAGTCTTCCCCTGATCAGCTGTCCTACCCTGACACTATCAGGAAAGTTCAGGAAGCTGAAGCTACCTCCCCACAGAGCCCTGGAGCTTGTCTGTTGATTCAATGGTATCTGCCCCCGGTATGTGCACTTCAGTCAGGGCAAACCATTTTTTCCAAATCTCTTCTCAAATTGTCCTAGGCAGACTACAGTTTTATCCAGAATTTTTTCTGCTGCTCAAAGTTCACTTTGAGGCATCATTTTAAAATTGTTTGTGGGGGAATTTAGGAGAGCTAGGTAATTCCCTGTCTTATTCTGTCCTCTTTCCAGAATCTTCCCCACATCACTTTTCATAAATCCTGTAGAAATGATCTTCCCCAAACAATGGAGGCCTTCCTCAGGTTCTCTTCATATTTCACGTATATCTAGGCTGTCTCTTGCTCCGACTATAAAATGAACATACCTCCTTCTCCAACCTTTAGTGATGCTATTATGCCACTTCTCCCACACAAGTCAATAGAGGTAATATATTGTAGCATGGACCCGGTGTATGTCTTTCTATTACCCTTTGAGTCTTCAGAAATTGCAATTCTTCTAAGATCATATACGAATCTCATCTTAGAAATAGTTGCTTCTTCCTCTAACACAGAGGCTTTTAATCAGAGTCCATGGACAGATTTCAAGGAAGTCCATGGAATTGGACAGGGAAAAATACTTATTTTCACTAACTTCTAATTGAAATTTAGGATTTCCTCCAGTGATTTAAAGCATTATTCTGATAAGTGGTCCATAGGTTTTGCCAGGCCAACAGTGTCCTTGATTTTTTAAAAAAAGTTTAGAATCCTTGCTCTAAAGTATGGAAATAAAGGTTAATGTCTAAGATATCATGCAGAATACCTGATTGCCCTCTGATACCACCTAGCACCTTGCTTAATTCTTCCTCCTTACCTGCAATTGCACCCAATTCCTGAAAATATTTTCATACCTATCTTTCCTAAATCCTTTTCTCCCTTTGGTCGTGTTACCTCCAATCAGCAAGTTTGCTGACTGGTAAAAGCAAATCTAAAAAAATTACGCAAATGTTTATCGAAAAGATTTATTCATAGTCACTATTCAAAAACAACTCCTGTCCACTCTCCACTCCACATTACCTCAAGTTTGCTATTAATATGTTGGCTAAGTCCTGCTCTTAACAGGATGATGTGTTGTCTGTCTCTCGTTGTATCAAGCTCATATAAGCAATTCAACTAGATGTTCCTTATGTCAGACCGTAGGAATATTTTGAACCCAGGACCAAGATGGGCCACAAGGGAACAGCAACGTCTAAATGATTGTAGGCATTAGCCCTTGCAGCATATGTGTGTGTGCGAGCACGCGCGTGCACGCACGCTCCATCACCTAACAGGTAGGTCAGTTTTAGAGACCAATCTACAGTTAGAAGGCAGGTTTTACCATATGCTGCCTCTTGTCATCTGGATTGGTATCCCTCCTTTAGTATGTGAAGCAAATTTTAATAGAATTTAGAGCTGGAAGGAGCCTGAGATATCATTTAATTCAAATACCCATTTTATATAGAAGAAAACTGACATCCCCAAAGACAAGTGACTTCTCCAAGGGTACCTAGTTAGGAAGTGGCAGAGCAGGCATTTGAACTCAGGGTCCCTGATGTAGGCATCAGTCAGAATTCTTTCCCTTATACCACCTAGTCTTTTATTACTGTTCATCCATGTCCATAGAGCTGTGTTTACATCTAGTGAATAAATTGTGCATTGGGAACAAATGGGAGGAGATATTGAATTTATGTGATCTTCTTTTTGAGCAAACCACTTTTCTACTCAAACAGAACATAGACTTTTCACTTGATTAATTACAGCAAGAATTTAAAATATCAGCATTGGTGAGAAACTCTCTCCAGAGAACCCGAGCTTGCCTTCCCTTTCTTTCTTTCTTCCTTCCCCCACCCCAACCTCCATCCCTAAGGGAGAGCAAGCAATTAAATAACCAGATGCAATGACTCTGCCTGGTAATAAGCTGATCCTTAACCTCAATTACAGTAGCACCCTGTCTGATCAAAGGTCTGCCTGCACATACACTCAGCCTCCCTCTACTCAAGCAGTCAGGGGTCCCAACCTATGAGTTGCCCTTTCCACTGTCACTTGCCTTTATGAGAGCTCCTAAGCTGGAGAGGAGACTATGGTTGATTGGTGTGGCTTGGTAGAATTTCTCTTTTAAATTCTTGTCTAGCTTGTTGGATTTTTTTTCTCTAAGAGAACAAGGCATAATGTTTTATAAACACGATAAGAGGGTCCTCATAAAATGCTTTAAGGTTAGTTTAGATACTAGGGTTTAAAATCAGGCCAAAACAATCAAATAGGCCCAGCTTATGCTGACTGACATATTCATATGGTTTTTAGTCCCTATGAATAAGCCGAACTAGCCTACTAGCTGTTCCTCAAACTAGATGCTCATTTCAGTCTCAGAGTTTTAGGCATGTGGACCCATGAATTAACCTTTGAACTTAAGGGAAGAAGGAGGGAACAAGCATTTTAGGTGACTACTATATGTCAGGCACTGTGCCTCAAAGGAGTAGCTGTCCTTCTACAGACCCAAGGTATGGTAAGGAATATGCAGCTATGGGTGATTTTAAAAGGAAGAAGTCCCCTGAAATGATGATATAAGAAGCCTTTTATACCTTGAGAACAAAATAATTTGTCTCTGAACCTGTTTGTAGCTAAGCTTGCAAGGAGAACAGGTCAAGCTGTTTCTTACCGTGTTCAGCCTTGCAAAAAGAAGAAGGAAACTTGTTGGCCTGGGAAGGAGAAGGAACAGGACTATGTGGGGTCAGGGGAGGACTAAAATTGTACATGACTGCTTGTTCTACCTGAAATGGAGTCACTTAGGTTAGTGGGAACACTGGCCTTTCTCTGTGTTCATACAGTCTGTGTTTAGACTGCCTTGAGATTTTTACAGTAGAAAGTACACCCTCATTCCCAATTAGTGCGGATAACGTATCCTGTGAAATGGTCACATGTATTCAAATTTGTGGGCAGTTAGCTGGCACAGTGGATAGAGTGTTAAGCCTGAAGTCAGGAAGACCCATTTCTTGAGTTCTAATCTAGCCTCAGACACTTACTAGCTGTATGACCCTGCGTAAGTTACTTAACCCCGTTTGCCTCAGTTTCCTCATCTGTAAAATGAGTTGGAGGAGGAATGGAAAACCACTCCAGTATCTCTGCCAAAGTAAACCCCAAATGGGGTCACGAAGAATTGAACATGATTGAAATGACTGGACATTCATATTTGCTCTATTCAGAGTTACAATTATACAAAATAGCATCATTGGTTCCAGCCCAAAGGAAATATGCAGTACAAAAAGTGTATGCTTCTTGAAGGCAGGGACTGATTCAGTTTTGCTTTTTTTAAACCACACTGCTCAACATAGTACCTTTCACCTAGTAAGTCACCTAATAAATGTCTAATGAATTGAATTATACTCATTTTCATTGAACAAAGAATGAGATATATTGATGGATTCAGGGCTCAATAAATTCTATCTGTTCTCCAATCAAAGTTTCAGAACCTGTTAAAATAGCAAATAAGACCAACTGATTTTTTCATGTTTTGCTAGCTCCCCAGGATAATCAGACAATGAGGGAACTATTTCCTCCTTATTAATGTGAGTGTATTTGATGTGTTATTTGTGATCACAGCCTGTCATTTGCTGTTATCAATATATTTTTTAATGCTACATTTTCATTGGAAGTAGGATAAGTCATTGACCAATGCAAACTTATGAGCTAATAAGGTAGAACATAAGTTCCTTCTCTCCCCTATCATTGTCCTTGGCTAAGGTCACAGAACTGGTGTGTGCTGGAGACTTTTCAAAGTTGATGTTCAAATTTAACAGGTTCAAAAACTTTTAATAAACACATAGATGAAACATGGCACAGTCTCTCCACTTAAAAAGGCTTAATCTACATCATGAAGTCTGTTTGTTATATGCAGAGCCATAACTAAGGTGGGACTACAAATGCATTACCCCTAGGTGCCAAAATTTATAGTGTTGATACCACTATTCTAGCCCAGAGAATACTATCTTCCTATAGCTCAGATGAGCATCCCCAACCCTCACATTCCAAGTTCCATCCTTTACCCCAGGTATAAAAAAACTGTCATTTGGTGGGGAGGGAGACAAGCCTTGCATATATAACTTGGAGCATTAAAAGATGATAATCGGCAGCTCATCTTAAACCTTAAAATTATTTCTCCTAGAGCAGGGTTTCTTAAACTTTTTCCACTTACGACCCCTTTTCACCTGAGAAATTTTTACATGACCCTGTGCATATAGGTATATAAAATAGATATACATAGCCTTTTACTGTTGCCAAGTTTTTTGAGATCACCACATTCAGTTACAAGACCCCATATGGGGCTTGGACCCGTAACTTAAGAAGCTAGGCCATAGACTGACAACATTCTCAGATGGATATCATTCTAGACTGATTGCCTTTATCTCTGTGGAGATCAGAAGGTCCAACTCTGGCCCTTACCTCCTGCTTCCCTTTCTGGCAGGAATCAAAGTAGCCCTGGGGAGGAGAAAACTTGACAAAATCATGAATTAAATCAAAAATTGAGAATTTCCACTGATCAATATTCTTTATTTGTTTGTTGTTTGTTTTGGGGTTTTTTTGTGAGGCAATTGGGGTTAAGTGACTTGCCTAGGGTCACACAGCAAGTTAAGTGTTAAGTGTCTGAGGCTGGATTTGAACTCAGGTCCTCCTGACTCCGGGGCTGGTGCTCTATCCACTGCGCCACCTAGCTGCCCTCAATATTCTTTAAATAGATACTAAATCCATTCCTTTCATATTCCCATTTAAAGTCAAGCCAACAGACATTTAAGTTCCACCTATGTGCCAGGTATTGTTCTAAGCACTGAAGAGACAAAAAGGCAAAAACTAGCCCCTGCTCTCAGAAAGCTCACATTCTAATGGGGAAGACAACAAACAAATAAAGTACAGTCAAGATAAATTGAAGATAATCTCAGATGGTCAATAAAGGTACCCCTGAATGCAGGGGTTCAAAACTAAGTATTCACCTTCCATAGCCTGAGCCTACTTTAAAAAAAGGAAAAGCATTCTCTGAGGGTTGATGGGTGAGGCTGGGAGAGAAATGAAGTTTCAATTTTAAAATAAAAGTAAACTGTAAAATTGAAATGGATTTGTGATTTCAATGATGTCCATGTGAATCCCAACCATCCATCCCAATTGCCTTTTGTCCGTGTCCTCCCGTGATCTTCCTAGAGGTGGGCCCAACCCTTGGCATGGACAGTGGCACAGGCCTTGGACTGCCTGTCAATTATTCCTTCCCTTCACCAAAGAGGCCTTTGATGATATACTTTATGATGCCCTTTGAACGTGACCTATTTATAGCCACCATAATCCTCTCCCTGGACTTATGGGTGACCTGGCATTTGGATTCTTACCATCTCTGTGCATAAACTGTGTCCCATGTCTGGAATGTTCTCCCTTTCCACCCCTGCTTCTCCTTTTGAAGCTCAGCTAAGGGACCAACTGCTTCATGAGACCTTTCCTGATTTCTTCCAGTTAGCACTGTGCCTCGCCAAAATGATGTGGCATTTCCTTGGGGTTTACTTCTCTGTATTTGTTATTATAGAATGTAAGCTCTTTGAGGGAAGGGATTACCTCATGTCTTTCTTTGTATACCTAGCCCCTGACATTGTACTCTGAACATACTCAGGGCTTGGTAAATTCGCGTTGAATTAAAATGTCTTGAATTGACTGCAGTATCAGAGTTTTGCTATTGAGTCATATGGGCCCATGAAGGAATGCTGATGTTTGTTGTTTTTTTTTAAGTCTTTTCCAGAGCGGCTAGGTAGCACAGTGCATAGAGCAGTGGATAGAGGACCTGAGTTCAAATCCAGCCTCAAACACTTGACACTTACTAGCTGGGTGACCATGGGCAAGTCACTTAACCCCAATTGCCTCACCAATAATAAAAAAGAAAGAAAGAAGAAAAAGTCTTTCCTTTCAGGGAGAAGCTGAGTTCTGGATTCTAGGGTCCGTCAGAAGCACTATCCAGTTACCCAAATGATATCCAGCCTTTCTCTGTTTCCCCATCAGGTGTGTGTGTGTGTGTGTGTGTGTGTGTGTTTTAGTTGGCCAACAAGCATTTATTAAGTGCTTACTATTGTTCAGTTGCTTCAGTTGCGTCTGACTTTTGTGACTCCATCCGGGGTTTTCTTAGCAAAGATACTGCAATGGTTTGCCTTTTCCTTCTCCAGCTCATTTTACAGATGAAGAAACGGAAGCAAACAGGGTTAAATGACTTGTCCAGGGTCACACAGCTAGTAAGTCTCTGAGGCTGAATTTGAACTCAGGAAGAGTTTTTCCTGACTCCAGGCCTGTTGGTCTATCCACTGTTCCACCTAGCTGCCCTGCTATGTACCAGACACTGTTAACTACCAGGGCTACAAGAAAGGCAAAAATACAATTCCTGCCTTCATGAAGCTTACATTCTAATGGGGAAGAAAATATCAAAGGGGAAGCACTAACAGTAGAGGGGACCAAGAAAAGACTCCTGCAAAAGGAGGAGTGGGGTTTTTTTTTGTAATCTTATATTTCAAATTAAAAATTTTGCCCTCGCTTTCAATTCTGAGATTGGTCCATCAAAACCAAGACAGGAAACTAGTTGCCCCCACTAGACTCCAGACAGAATGAAAAACACAATTGCCCATGAATAACTCAAGCCATTTCATAATATCATTCCATAGCATTGATTCCTTTTAATTCCCAGGGCATACTTTATTTCCATTTTGAATTCCACCTATACAAAATATATTCATGCCCGCTTGTAATTACTTATGCATACACGAACACCAGGAAGCTTAAACTTGTTCCTCTATTTACAAAGATGGCATGCAACTTAGGAGCATTAGGAATTGCTTTTTTTTTTTTTCTCCATGATTTTCGATGTGCAGAGTGTTTCTCCCCTAAAACACATATTTGCAGATGTCACTTTAAACACTATTTTCCAAGATTATATTTTCCATAGAAAACAGATGTCTGTAATTAGCTCTTCTTTGACCTCTGAGACTTATCAAAGTCAAATAGGTAATCATCCAATCAGACGGGCTATCATTATCAGAAGAAAAGTAATTACAATCTGAATATGTTTGAACATGATTATTATCTGCTTTAAAATGTTACACTTTTGATTGGAGCAGAATTGGAAGACATTATCCCTTCATAATTCAAATGATGGAACTTCACTTGTTTTTGCCATTTAGAATGTGGAGAGCTAAATTGATTTAACAATATCATTCTGGAAACAGGAACAATTTATGCGATCATCTCTTTAAAACCAGGAGAATGCTTCTCAAATTCTTGACAGTAAAATAGAGAGCAACAATTTTTATTTATTTATTTTTATTTTTTTAAAAAAATCAGAGCAAACTGGAGCTCAGAGTTGTCTTAGGGCTAGAATTCTAGCTATACTGTCTAAAATAGCTAATGAGTGGTCGCCAATAAATTAGAAGCTTTAGCAAGAGTATTTAAATGTTTAAGTATTTATTAAAGAGCATTAGGATCAGAGAGAAAGGTAAAAATCTAACTATTTCTAAGAGACCCTATCATCCGACCCACCATGGCGAGGTCAGGAACCAAAAAGAGACCGAACTAGGGGGCAGCTAGGTGGCGCAGTGGATAGACCACCGGCCCTGGATTCAGGAGTACCTGAGTTCAAATCTGGCCTCAGACACTTGACACTTACCGGCTGTGTGACCCTGGGCAAGTCACTTAACCCCCATTGCCCCTCAAAAAAAAAAGTTTAAAAAAAAAAAAGAGAAAAAAAAAAGAAACCGAACTCCTCCGCCAGTGTCCGCTCCCTACTTCATGTCCCCCCCCCCAGAAATGGGAGGCTCCTCAAGTTGATTGGCTGGTAGTCTTGATAGACAGTACCCATGAGCAAACGTCACTTCCTGATGCTAAGAACCTTGACCACATAGCTTGACCTCAGAAACCTTCTCCTTATGGTGGTGCTTTTCTTTCTTTCTTTCTTTCTTTCTTTCTTTCTTTCTTTCTTTCTTTCTTTCTTTCTTTCTTTCTTTCTTTCTTTCTTTCTTTCTTTCTTTCTTTCTTTCTTTCTTTCTTTCTTTCTTTCTTTCTTTCTTTCTTTCTTTCTTTCTTTCTTTCTTTCTTTCCTTCTTTCTTTCTTTCCTTCTTTCCTTCTTTCTTTCTTCCTTTCTTTCTTTCATTCGTTTGTTTTGTTTTTATGCGAGGCAATGAGGGTTAAGTGACTTGCCTAGGGTCACACAGCTAGTAAGTGTCAAGTGTCTGAGGCCAGATTTGAACTCAGGTCCTCCTGAATCCAGGGCCAGTGCTTTATCCACTGTGCCACCTAGCTGCCCCCCATGGCGGTGCTTTTCTACAGTAAATCTCCAGCAGGTGGCGTCATTCCAATCGTTACAGTTGAGACCCCTTGGAGGAGAAAGCTTTAGGCAGACTTGTTCCCATGAAAGATGTTTTGGTGGACCTAGTCAGCAGCAGATGACTCATTCATACTGATAGACCCTAAAATTAAGGAGAACCAAAGGATTTCAAAGAGACCATAATAAAGGCCATGTAGCATCCCAGAAGGCACACTGGATTTGGAGTGAGAGGAGCTGTGTTCAAATCCTGTTTCTGCAACTAATGACTTCTGTGATCTTCCATCAATCACTTTCACTTCTGTGACTCGGTTTTCTCATCTATAAAATAACCAGTTCATCTTTAAATTTCCTTCCAATTATAAATTTATATGGTCCTATGTGAGAGGGAAAAATTTTATAAAATATTGTACAGTTGTTGAAGACTATTGAGGGAATCAGCTTCTACCCCTATGCAATGTTCAAATACTCTCTCTTCTTTTTTTTTGTTTTTGGTTTTTTGGTTTTTTTGTGGGGCAATGGGGGTTAAGTGACTTGTCCAGGGTCACAAAGCTAGTAAGTGTCAAGTGTCTGAGGCCAGATTTGAACTCAGGTGCTCCTGAATCCAGGGCTGGTGCTTTATCCACTGCGCCACCTAGCCGCCCCCCAAATCCTCTCTCTTCTAAAAACATGGCATTTATGTAGTATTTTAAGGTTTTCGAAGTGATTGACACATATTATTTCATTTGAGCAACAATCCCATGTGACAAGTACCAAGGTATCATTAACCCCATTTTTCAGACATTGAAGCTCAGAGAGGCTGTGATTTGTCCATGACCACAAAACTAATAAGCGTTGGAGGTAGAATTTAAACCCAGATTTTCCCAACTCCATCCTTTCCAGCACGTTAGCCACTGCATCACACTGCCCTGATCTCCAGTGAGTGTTTCTTTAGCCTCTACTCAAACACCTCTCTCTCTTTTTTTTTTTTTTAGTGAGGCAATTGGGGTTAAGTGACTTGCCCAGGGTCACACAGCTAGTAAGTGTTAAGTGTCTGAGGCCGGATTTGAACTCAGGTACTCCTGACTCCAGGGCTGGTGCTCTATCCACTGCGCCACCTAGCTGCCCCCTCAAACACCTCTCTTGATAGAGAGCTCACCTCATCCTAAGGCAGCTCCTT